>NW_027251621.1:729847-766442 GCF_044704955.1 Pristiophorus japonicus | reverse complement strand
AGAGGGTGAGTGTGGGGGGGGGAGAGAGGGTGAGTGTGGGGGGGGGAGAGGGTGAGTGTGGGGGGGAGAGGGTGAGTTTGGGGGGGGAGAGAGGGTGAGTGTGGGGGGAGGGGAGAGAGGTGAGTGTGGGGGGGGAGAGAGGGTGAGTGTGGGGGGGGGAGAGAGGGGGTGAGTGTGGGGGGGGAGAGGGGGTGAGTGTGGGGGGGGAGGAGAGAGAGGGGGTGAGTGTGGGGGGGGAGAGGGGGTGAGTGTGGGGGGGGAGGAGAGAGAGGGGGTGAGTGTGGGGGGGGAGAGGGGGTGAGTGTGGGGGGGGAGGAGAGAGAGGGGGTGAGTGTGGGGGGGGGGAGGGGGTGAGTGTGGGTGGGAGGAGAGAGGGGGTGAGTGTGGGGGGGGGAGAGGGGGTGAGTGTGGGGGGGAGGAAAGTGGGGGTGAGTGTGGGGGGGGAGAGGGGGTGAGTGTGGGGATGGAGAGAGGGTGAGTGTGGGGGGGAGGAGAGTGGAGGTGTGTGGGGGGATGGAGAGAGGGGGAGTGTGGGGAGGAGAGAGGGGGTGAGTGTGGGGGGGAGGAGAGAGGGGGAGTGTGGGTGGGAGGAGAGTGGGGGTGTGTGGGGGGGGGGGGAAGAGGGAGTGAGTGTGGGGATGGAGAGAGGGGGAGTGTGGGGGGGGAGAGTGGGGGTGAGTGTGGCGGGGGGAGAGGGGGGAGTGTGGGGGGAGGAGAGTGGGGGTGTGTGTGGGGGGGGAGAGGGGGTGAGTGTGGGGATGGAGAGAGGGGGAGTGTGGGTGGGATGGAGAGAGGGGGAGTGTGGGTGGGATGGAGAGAGGGGGAGTGTGGGTGGGATGGAGAGAGAGGGGGAGTGTGGGTGGGATGGAGAGAGGGGGAGTGTGGGTGGGGGTGTGTGGGGGGGGGGGGAAGAGGGAGTGAGTGTGGGGATGGAGAGAGGGGGAGTGTGGGGGGGAGAGTGGGGGTGAGTGTGGCGGGGGGAGAGGGGGGGAGTGTGGGGGGAGGAGAGTGGGGGTGTGTGTGGGGGGGGAGAGGGGGTGAGTGTGGGGATGGAGAGAGGGGGAGTGTGGGGGGGGGAGAGTGGGGGTGAGTGTGGCGGGGGGAGAGGGGGGGAGTGTGGGGGGGAGGGAGAGTGGGGGTGTGTGTGGGGGGGGAGAGGGGGTGAGTGTGGGGGGGGAGAGGGGGTGTGTGTGGGGGGGAGAGGGGGTGAGTGTGGGGATGGAGAGAGGGGGAGTGTGGGTGGGATGGAGAGAGGGGGAGTGTGGGGGGGGAGAGTGGGGGTGAGGTGGCGGGGGGAGAGGGGGGGAGTGTGGGGGGAGGAGAGTGGGGGTGTGTGTGGGGGGGGAGAGGGGGTGAGTATGGGGATGGAGAGAGGGGGAGTGTGGGTGGGATGGAGAGAGGGGGAGTGTGGGTGGGATGGAGAGAGGGGGAGTGTGGGTGGGAGGAGAGAGGGGGAGTGTGGGGGGGGAGAGGGGGAGTGTGGGGGGGGAGAGGGGGGGAGTGTGGGGGGAGGAGAGTGGGGGTGTGTGTGGGGGGGAGAGGGGGTGAGTGTGGGGGGGAGAGGGGGTGAGTGTGGGGGGGGAGAGGGGGTGTGTGTGGGGATGGAGAGAGGGGGAGTGTGGGTGGGATGGAGAGAGGGGGAGTGTGGGTGGGATGGAGAGAGGGGGAGTGTGGGTGGGAGGAGAGAGGGGGAGTGTGGGGGGGGGAGAGGGGGAGTGTGGGGGGGGAGAGAGGGGGAGTGTGGGGGGGGAGAGGGGGAGTGTGGGGGGGGAGAGTGGGTGAGCATGACGGGGGTGTGGGGTGAGTTGTAGGGGCTAGGGAAAGACGGGTGTGCGGGGGGTGCTGGGGATTGCCCCTCTACCCGGGGTCAGACCTCCCACCTCCCTCCGGTTACGGCCTGGTGTTCAGGGTTCCCCACAGGACGGAAGCCATGCTGACACCAGGCTGACTGATGGGCAGTGAGCCTGTCCATGACATCACACATGGACACACATCCTGTGCTGTCCAGTCACTCCCCCAACCGCTCGAGGCGGGTCAAACACCTCAAATCCTAGCCCATGCCTTAGATATGAACTCAGCCAAGCTTGAAAGTCTTTGGGGCTCAAATTCAGATCCCCAGCAAGCCCTGTTACCGCTGGACTGCTGCGTCCATGTGGCAGAGTTGAGCGGCCGCCGATTTCTGGTCGAATGACCGGCGCAAGCTAAATTCAGCTCGGGGAGGGGTTTCTGACGGACCCACTTCCACACCGCCGAACGGCCGCGAGTACCTCATCAGTGCGCGAACCGCCGGATACCCCCACTTCCCGCGAAATTCAGCCCAAAAAATCTTCTGCCCTCCGACAGCTTTTTCTGTTGGTGCACCTTTCATTCCCTCCATCCGCCCTGGCGGTGTGGCGCCCATTAAAGGGACGGACGCACTGCCACCGCCCCTTTTTTTTTTGCCGGCCGATGTCCATGTCCACTGTTATGCCCCCTGTTTCGGCCGGGCCACCAACAGGTAGCCTGGCACCCCCTCTTGGGTGTCAGGCTGCTGGCCCGGCCGAAACCCTCCCTGGCAGCCCAGTGGCCAATCCTAAATAATCCCCTTTAAAGGAGGGGAGAGCATGGCGACGCAGACGCGCAATGATGTCACCACCACCCCGCCGTCGGCGGGGAATCCGTCCCACCTCCACTTACCGCCACACTTCCACTCCCATTATGGCCCACTTCCTGGCCGCTTCAAAAAAATGACCAAGAACTGAATTTCGCGAAAGAGGCAGCCTCATCCGAAACGACGGTAAAAACTCTTTGAAAAAGGAAGGGTGTCAGGTTTCCGGCAAGGCTGAATTTTGGCCCTCTGTGTGTTAGCAGTAAGAATCCTCATATAAAATAACCAATAAGAAATCCCACATCGTGATCAGGATTGAAAATGGAAAGAATATCACACTAGTGAAATACAGGGTCTAACCTGGGAGTGTTTGAAGGGACAGTGTAGAGCATAAGAATTAGGAGCAGGAGTCGGCCATTCGGCCCCTCGAGCCTGCCCCGCCATTCAATGAGATCATGGCTGATCTTCTACTTCAGCTCCACTTTCCTGCACTATCTCCATATCCCTTGATACCCTGATAAGGAGAGCTTTACTCTGTATCTAACCCATGCTGTACCTGCCCTGGGAGTGTTTGATGGGACAGTGTAGAGGGAGCTTTACTCTGTATCTAACCCATGCTGTACCTGCCCTGGGAGTGTTTGATGGGACAGTGTCGAGGGAGCTTTACTCTGTATCTAACCCCCTGTACCTGCCCCGGGAGTGTTTGATGGGACAGTGTAGAGGGAGCTTTTACTCTGTATCTAACCCCCTGTACCTGCCCTGGGAGTGTTTGATGGGACAGTGTAGAGGGAGCTTTACTCTGTATCTAACCCCATGCTGTACCTGCCCTGGGAGTGTTTGATGGGACAGTGTAGAGGGAGCTTTACTCTGTATCTAACCCCATGCTGTACTTGCCCTGGGAGTGTTTGATGGGACAGTGTAGAGGGAGCTTTACTCTGTATCTAATCCCATGCTGTACCTGCCCTGGGAGTGTTTGATGGGACAGTGTAGAGGGAGCTTTACTCTGTATCCATGCTGTACCTGCCCTGGGAATGCTGGATGTACCATCATCCTTAAGTTTAATGAATTTTTAAAAGCACCATTTTTTATGAAAAAGGATGTAATGATTGATTGTGGTGTTTCGGCTCCTGCTTGGGGCACGCTCAGATCATTATCTACCTGTGTCTTATTGACTATTACTGTGTTTGTCTAACTTATTATTCTTCCTGTTTTTTATCCCATTAATCTGTCAGTGTTGGTCTCTATCTCCTCCTACTAATATGTCCTTTTCTTGCTCTCTGCCTCTCTCTGTCTCTGTCTGTCAGCCTGTTTCTCTCTGTCTCTTGTTCCCTGTCTCTGCCTCTCTGACTGTGTGCGTGTCTCTGTCTCTCTCTGAATGCCTGTATCTCTTTTTCTATATCTGTCTGTCTCTCTCTCTATGTCTGTACCTCTGTCTGTGTATGTGTGTGTGTCTCTCTGACTCTCTGTCTGTGTGTGTCTCTCTCCCTCTCTCACTCGCGTGTGACGGCAGTATCAGAGAGTTGTGGGCCCGCCATCACAAGCAGTAGATTTTTCAGCTACAATGCACCACTGAAGCATGTCCCTCGCACCTGATATGTAAATCCATGGATTTTGTTTTAATTTAAATGGGTATTTTCCTCATGACAATTGTTCGACAAGTCTTATTTTGTGTTGGGCTGAATGAAAACCATGAAAGAGAAGGCATTGTTTTCATCCTGATATTCTCATGCACAAGTGGTGCATTGGCAATTGTAAACCAACAAATAAACAAAACCATGAACCTTTCTGTTGCCAGCTCCAGGGAATTCTGTGCTCGCTGGGACAATCACATTTTTAAACCCTTCAGCTTGCAAAATATGGTACTGGTAAATGCCCAAATACAGCAAAGATAATGAGAAGTTAGCAGTAGCTACAGTGTATTTAGAATTCCATTAATAAATATATACTTATTATTGAAAAATGTAAAACTTCATTTCTGCTCTGCCTCTTCCTTTCTTGCCCCTGTTTTCATCATTTAGTACCTGTTATTTTAAGTTTATGCATTTATTTCTAAGCTGTATTTTTACTGGTAATTTTGCCATTCTGCACTCGCAGCAAGTGCATCTTAGAAATGGCTGCTGGTGTTTCTACAATTCATGTTCATTATTCCAGGCTGCATTCTCTGCAAGCATCGGATCACAGAATCAACCCTTATACTCTAACTACTGTATTCCTTCACAGTGATCAATTGTGCTGATTGTGCCGCCTCTCCTGTCCACTTCCATTCTTCTTTGCTCTAGGACTCACATCAATGGACCCTTTTTAAAAGTCAGATACAGCGCACTTCACTCAGTGGATATGGGTTATAAAGTTTCATAGAACGGTTCCAGCACAGAAGGAGGCCATTCGGCCCATCGAGCCCGTGCCGGCTCTCTGCAAGAGCACTTCAGCCAGTCCCACTCCCCCGCCCTTTCCCCGTAGCCCTGCAACATTTGTTCCTTCAGATACTTATCCAACTCCCTTTTGAAAGCCACGATTGAGTCTGCCTCCACCACCCTCTCAGGCCGCGCATTCCAGATCCTAACCACTCGCTGCGTGAAAAAGTTTCCCGTCATGTCGCCTTTGGTTCTTTGGCCAATCACTTTAAATCTGTGTCCTCTGGTTCCCGACCCTTCCACCAATGGGAACAGTTTCTCTCTCTATCTACTCTGTCCACACCCCCCATGATTTTGAACACCTCGATCAAATCGCCTCTCAACCTTCTCTGCTCCAAGGAGAACAACCCCAGCTTCTCTCGTCTATCCACGTAACTGAAGTCCCTCATCCCTGGAACCATTCTCGGAAATCTTTTCTGCTCCCTCTCTAAGGCCTTCACATCCTTCCTACAGTGCGGGGCCCAGAATTGGACACAATACTCCAGTTGAGGCCGAACCAGTGTTTTATACAGGTCCATCATAACTCCCTTGCTCTTGTACTCTGTGCCTCTATTTATGAAGCCCAGGATCCAGTAAGCCTTAACCACTTTCTCAACCTGCCCTGCCCCCTTCAGCGATTTGTGCCCATATACCCCCCGATACATATACCCCCCGGTACATACACCCCCCGGTACATACACCCCCCGGCACATACACCCCCCGGTACATACACCCCCCGGTACATATACCCCCCCGGTACATACAACCCCCGGTACATACACCCCCCGGTACATATACCCCCCGGTACATACACCCCCCGGTACATACACCCCCCGGTACATACACCCCCCGGTACATATACCCCCCCGGTACATACACCCCCCCGGTACATACACCCCCCGGTACATATACCCCCCCGGTACATACACCCCCCGGTACATACACCCCCCGGTACATATACCCCCCGGTACATACACCCCCCGGTACATACACCCCCCGGTACATATACCCCCCCGGTACATATACCCCCCTTTAGGATTGCCCCTTTAGTTTATATTGCCTCTCCTCGTTCTTTCTACCAAAATGTATCACTTCACACTTGTCTGCGTTAAATTCCATCTGCCCCGTGCCCGCCCATCCCACCAGCCTGTCTGTGTCTTCCTGAAGTCTATCACTACCCACCTCACTGTTCACTATACTTCCAACTTTTGTTATCTGCAAATTTTGAAATTGTGCCCTGTACACCCAAATCCAAGTTATTAATATATATCAGGAAAAGCAGTGGTCCCAGTACTGACCCCTGGGGAACACCACTGTATACCTTCCTCCAGTCCCAGAAACAACCGTTCCCCACTACTCTCTGTTTCCTGTCACTGAGACAATCCCGTATCCATGCTGCTACTGTCCCTTTTATTCCATGGGCTTCAACTTTGCTGCAAGCTGATTATGTGGTACTTTGTCGAATGCCTTTTGGAAATCCATGTACACCACGTCAACCACATTACCCTCATCAACCCTCCCTGTTACCTCATCAAAAAACTCCATCAATTGGTTAAACACGATTTGCCTTTAACCAATCCGTGCTGGCGTTCCTTAATTAATCCACATTTGTCCAAGTGACTGTTAATTTTGTCCCGAATAATCATTTGTAAAAGCTTCCCCACTACTGAGGTTAAACTGACCGGCCTGCAGTTACTGGGTTTATCCTTCCACCCTTTTTTTGAACAAGGGTGTAACATTTGCAACTCTCTGGCACTACCCCTGTATCTAAGGAGGATTGGAAGCTTATGGCCAGTACCTCCGCAATTTTCATTTGTTCTTCCCTCAGCATCCGAGGATGCATCCCATCCGATCCTGGTGACTTATCGTCTTTAAGTACAGCCAGCCTTTCTAGTATCCCCTCTTTATCAATTTTTATCTCAACTACCTCCATTCACTCTGTCTATGGCAGCATCCTCTTCCTTGGTAAAGGCTGAGGCAAAGTGCTCATTGAGTACCTCCATATGTAGGTTTCCTTATTGGTCCCTAATCGGCCCCACCCCTCCTCTGACTACCCATTTATCATTTATATGCCGATAGAAGACTTTTGGATTCCCTTTTATGTTGGCTGCCATTCTATTCCCAGTCTCTCTCTCCCTGCCCCTCTTATTTCCTTTTTCACTTCCCTCTGAACTTTCTATATTTAGCCTGATTCTTAGATGTATTCTCGGCCTGACATCTGTCATACACGCTCTTTTTCTGCTTCATCTCACTCTCTATTCTTTACATCATCCAGGGAGTTCTGACTTTAGTTGCCCTACCTTTCCCCCTCGTGGAAATGTACCTCGACTGGACCCGAACCAGTTCCTCTTTAAAGACCATTACAGATTTGCCTGCCAATCTTTGATTCCACTTTACTTGGGTCAGATTTCTTAACCCACTGTAATCGGCCTTCCCCCAGTTAAATATTTTTACTCCAGATTGTTCCCTGTCCTTTTCCATAGCTAACCTAAACCTTATGATGATGTGATCACTGTTCCCTAAATGTTCCCCTGCTGACACTTGTTCCACCTCATTTCCCACCCCATTCCCCAGACCAGATCCAGAAATGCCTCCTTCCTCGTTGGGCCGGAAACGTACTGATCAAGAAGGTTCTCCTGAACACACTTCAGAAATTCTTCCCCCTCTCTACCCTTTATACTATTACGCTCCCAATTCTATAATAGGATAATTGAAGTCTCCCATTATCATTACTCTATAGGTCTTGCACCTTGCTGTAATTTCCCTGCAAATGTGCTCCTCTATATCCTTCCCACTGGTGGCCTGTAGTGTAGAGTGGCTATTGTTTTTCAACTCACTCTCTGCTCCTCTCTCAGTCTCTCCTCACTCTCTGCTCCTCTCTCAGTCTCTCCTCACTCTCTGCTCCTCTCTGTCTCTCCTCACTCTCTGCTCCTCTCTCAGTCTCTCCTCACTCTCTGCTCCTCTCTCAGTCTCTCCTCACTCTCTGCTCCTCTCTCAGTCTCTCTCACTCTCTGCTCCTCTCTCAGTCTCTCCTCACTCTCTGCTCCTCTCTCAGTCTCTCCTCACTCTCTGCTCCTCTCAGTCTCTCCTCACTCTCTGCTCCTCTCTCAGTCTCTCCTCACTCTCTGCTCCTCTCTCAGTCTCTCCTCACTCTCTGCTCCTCTCTCAGTCTCTCCTCACTCTCTGCTCCTCTCTCAGTCTCTCTCACTCTCTGCTCCTCTCTCAGTCTCTCCTCACTCTCTGCTCCTCTCTCAGTCTCTCCTCACTCTCTGCTCCTCTCAGTCTCTCCTCACTCTCTGCTCCTCTCTCAGTCTCTCCTCAATCCTCTCTCAGCCTCTCCTCACTCTCTGTTCCTCTCTCAACCTCAACTCACTCTCTGCTCCTCTCTCAGTCTCTCCTCACTCTCTGCTCCTCTCTCAGTCTCTCCTCACTCTCTGCTCCTTTCTCAGTCTCTCCTCACTCTCTGCTCCTCTCTCAGTCGCTGCTCCTCTCTCAACCTCAACTCACTCACTGCTCCTCTCTCAGTCACTCCTCACTCTGCTCCTCTCTCAGTCTCTCCTCACTCTCTGCTCCTCTCTCAGTCTCTCCTCACTCTCTGCTCCTCTCTCAGTCTCTCCTCACTCTCTGCTCCTCTCTCAATCGCTGCTCCTCTCTCAGTCTCTCCTCACTCTCTGCTCCTCTCTCAGTCTCTCCTCACTCTCTGCTCCTCTCTCAGTCTCTCCTCACTCTCTGCTCCTCTCTTAGTCTCTCCTCACTCTCTGCTCCTCTCTCAGTCTCTCCTCATTCTCTGCTCCTCTCTCAGTCTCTCCTCACTCTCTGGAACTCCTCTATCTCACTCTTCAGTTCTGTAACATGCAAGTATAAAAGTTTGGCCTGGTGTGTCTTGTTACACTGGACATTGTGTGATCTGGATGGTGTACACAGATCTTTTCACTGCATGTCGATTATACTGTACTTCGAATGAATTGAGATCATCTTACTTTTGATAAGAACATAAGAAATAGGAGCAGGAGTAGACCAATTGCCCCTTCGAACCTGCTCCACCATTCATCAAGATCATGGCTGATTTTCTACCTCAACTGCACCTTCCCGCCCTATCCCCAGATCCCTTAATTCCCTTAGTTCCCAAAAATCTATCGACCCCTGTCTTGAATATACTCAATAACCGAGAATCCACAGCCCTGTGGGGTAGAGAATTCCAAAGATTCACAACCCTTTGAGTGAAGAAATTTCTCCTCAGCTCGGTCCTAAATGGCCGACCCCTTATTCTGAGACTGACCCCTGGTTCTAGACTCACCAGCCCGGGGGAAACATTTTCTCAGCATTAACCCTGTCAAGCCCCTTAAGAATTTTATATGTTTGAATGAGATCACCTCTCATTCTTCTAAACTCTAAGGAATATAGGTCTAGTTTACTCAATCTCTCCTCATAGGACAATCCCCCCATCCCAGGAACCAGTCTAGTGAACCTTCGTTGATACAATCCTTTCATTTATATTTGTTGAAATGTTTTAATTGAAGCTAGTACTTCAGGAGACGTTGAACAGTTGCTAAAAGGGGTTACTGTGTCTGTCAGTGTTTAGGAGTTGAATTAAACTATTAACAAATAGTAATTTGCCATCAACAGTCTGTTAATTGAACTCTCCAAACTGTGGATCAGTACTCCTTGATTAACCAAAATATTCATGCCAAGTAAATAGGGAGGGGAATGTCCATTCATTGTAATTGTGAGAACGAATTCTCCTCCCCTGAAGGTGCTGACTCTTGTGCTGCAGTTCCTCAGGCACCAGTAGCTCTCCAGTAGTTTCATCAGATATGAGCACCACACTGAGTGTCACCTAGGTGAGGGGAGGGTGTAACTAGCACAGGCAAGCCTGATCCTGCACTCAAGTAATGTTTTCCAGCAGGGATCAGTGGATCGCAGATACCAACCCCCATCGCCAGGCTGGGGATTCTGACGCCTACTGTAGTCCTGCACCTCCCCCTCATTTGATGCAGATTGAGTTTGGAGCCTTCCTTCCTGGTGTGTGGCTCAGAATCATGCACAAAGGATGAGCGATCTGCACAGATTAGGTTTGAGCCTGGGCCCTTCAGCTCTCTCTGGTTTGCTCCCATCCTGATGAAGTATTTACCCGCTGAGCTCAACGGTTTGAATTTTAAAAGGGGTTCTTGCTGTGACGCTCCCGCTTTAAATTTACATGCGCACCATGTACTGCTCTCATTAGCTCCATTTTGATGCGAAAGTCTCATTTGAATTGATGCTCTACATCCTGTAACACTGTGAAACAAAGTGATGTTTGCCTTTGTGGAGGTTTCAACACCATTAAAGATGCTAATAAAATTAAAGTTCACTTCATCGTGTTCCAAAAACCTCTTGCACAATTGTGTGTCTGTATATATTTCTGTATGTGTCACTAATGCTTAGCTTTTCTGAGTGCTGTGTGCATCCTCCATTTAACAGGACTGGCAGTACAGTTGTTCAGTGACATCTGTGTGCAACCCGTTGTGACCGATGCAGACAGGGTGCCCTCTGGATGCTGCTGAACACAGCATGACTGACCATTTGCTCAATCTGGTGGGGGTGCGGTGGGAGTGGCAATGAAGACTGACACTCACGTCCTCGCTTGGGAACGTGCTGACATGGTCATTCTGCTGTGGACTGACGACTCAGTGTGGGCGCTGTGTAACACAGCAGGCTTGCCACGTCCTTGCTGTGACAGGAGCTGAGTGCTTGCTGTGCGGGGAATGACTGCTCGCTCACTCTCCCAACAGCTTTTTATTTTTGTTTGCTTGTATTTCCCTTCTTAGGCCTCCTTTTCTTCCCCTCCCCAGCTCCACTCTTTGGCTGAGAGGGTGGGCAGGCAGGCAGGCCACCTCCACCTAGGCCCCTGCAATGCTTCTTGTGGTTAAATGCTGTGGTAGCAGTCCCATCCCTGGGACTCCGTGTAACCTAGACTATTCTTTCTTGTTAGAACAGTTCCGTCCACTTTGTAACTGGGTGCTAGAAGGACCACAAGAGCGGCCGGAGTTGACTTCCTCCGATTTCCCCTCTTCTCTATCCGGCGCCCTTGCCTTTCGTGGTCCAGCTGAGGTCAGGAGTTCAGCGTGTGAAGAGTCGCAGTGCACGAACCCGCATCCTACTACTCCGCGGAACAGCACGTTGGTACACCGCCAGGCTGCCTAATCTTGTAATGTAACAAAGCAATGCTGCTGCTGCCAATAACTTGACCAGGGTTTTCCTTCCAAAGGCTGAGTGTGAGGATCTGGGCCTCTGTTGGAAAGGGTTGCCCCAGATATTAAACATAAGCATTCCCTGCTCTGCACAGCCAGGAGCTGTTGGCTGCATGAAGTCAGCGTGGGCAGAAGCGGAGCTTGTGTGTTGGACTGACTGTATCAGAAGGATGTGCTTCTTTTAACTGTCATGTGTGGTTTAGGAAGGTTTGTGTGGCTAACGCCAACCTAGGACGTCTGTGTTAATGTTTATTCCCTTGATGATAATATTGCTGATGAAATAAAACTGTATGTGGCAGCCTCCTTTAAAAGGGGAAGGCAGCTCCAGGGGTAATTCCTGTCACTGATGGGCATTTACAGAGAGGAAACTTGATAAAGATGAAGGCTGCCTCACCCCCAGTGATGTGCTTGGCTGTTTCTGCCTGAAAAGGGAGTTTACAGCAGCCCTGCAGATAACCATCATCCAAAGCAGAAAGTCATTCAGACCAGCCCGGTGGGAATGGGGTAGCGAGTAACCATCAGTGATGGCCTTTACCTGTGGAAAATTGCAGAAGCTCACTATAATAATGTACCATTGTTATGTGGTTAGTCAACACAACAGCGATCCTCTGAAAGGGTCTGTCTTTTTCCTTTTTTCTCAGACAGACCACATTGGCCGTTTACTTCTTGTCCTTCACAGGGATGGTAGTGTTCACCTTCACACTGAGCTTGGGTCACGTGTGGGTGGTATTCCTGACTGCTGGCATACTGGGGTAAGTATCTGCATTTCTTCACCCTGTTGGATTATAAATTAATACAGATAGACCAGAGAAACCTAGGGGTCTACGTACTCAGATCTTTGAAGGTGGCGGCACAAGTTGAGAAGGCTGTTAAAAAAGGCATATGAGATCCTTGGCTTTACTAAGAGACATTAAGAGAGACATTTGGGGTGGAAATCCCGTGTGTTGCCGCCTCTGCTCGCACCCCGGAGGGGCTGTAACGGCGGCGGCGGCGAACATTTCCGGGTGGATGGCCAGCTTCCAGCGCCCCGCCGGGACATCCAGTGCCGGGTTTACAGGGGCGCGGAGCAGTAACTGTGCAACGTCCCTGCTTGTGACACTGTTCTGAATTTGTTTTCTGGGGGACCCGCAGCACCTGGTAGCGTGCCCTAGTGGGAGCGCCTGGGACAGCGGGCGGTCCTAGCTGTACCAGCCACAGTGAGGGAAGGAATGTCTACCTCAGGGTAGTGGGATTGTTTTTTATTTTTGCGATTTATGTCCAATGTCAAGGCCTTGGAGAGGGTGCAGTCGAGGTTGACTAAATATGGTTCCAGGGATGAAAGACTTTGGTCACGTGGAGAGACTGGAGAAGTTGGGGTTGTTCTCCTGAGAGCAGAGAAAGTTAATGGGAGATTTGATAGAGATGTTCAAAATCCTGAAAGGTTTACAAAGAGTACATAAAGAGAAATTGTTACCAATGACACAAGGGTTGATAACCAGAGGGCGCAGATTTAAGGTGATTTGCAAAAGAATCAGAAGCAACACGAGGAAAGATTTTTTTACGCAGCGAGTTGTTATGATCGGGAACGCACTGCCTGAAAGGGTGGAAGCAGATTCAAAAGTAACTTTCAAAAGGGAATTGGATATAGAAGAAAAAAAGAAAGACTTGGATTTATATAGCACCTTTCACGACCACCGGACATCTCAAAGTTCTTTACAGCCAATGAAGTACTTTTGGAGTGTAGTCACTGTTGTAAGAGAAACACAGAAAATAGGTGCAGGAGTAGGCCATTCGGCCTTTCGAGCCTGCACCACCATTCAATAAGATCATGGCTGATCATTCACCTCAGTACCCCTTTCCTGCTTTCTCTCCATACCCCTTGATCCCTTTAGCCGTAAGGGCCATATCTAACTCCCTCTTAAATATATCCAATGAACTGGCATCAACAACTCTCTGCGGCAGGGAATTCCACAGGTTAGCAACTCTCTGAGTGAAGAAGTTTCTCCTCATCTCAGTCCTAAATGGCCTACCCCTTATCCTAAGACTATGTCCCCTGTTTCAGGGGAACATTCTTCCCGCATCTAACCTGTCCAGTCCCTTCAGAATCTTACATGTTTCTATGAGATCCCTTCTCATCCTTCTAAACTCCAGTGTATAAAGGCCCAGTTGATCCAGTCTCTCCTCATATGTCAGACCAGCCATCCCGGGAATCAGTCTGGTGAATCTTCGCTGCACTCCCTCAATAGCAAGAACGTTCTTCCTCAGATTAGGAGACCAAAACTGAACACAATACTCCAGGTGAGGCCTCACCAAGGCCCTGTACAACTGCAGTAAGACCTCCCTGCTCCTGTATTCAAATCCCCTAGCTATGAAGGCCAACATACCATTTGCCTTCTTCACCGCCTGCTGTACCTGCATGCCAACTTTGAATGACTGATGAACCATGACACCCAGGTCTCGTTGCACCTCCCCTTTTCCTAGTCTGCCGCCATTCAGATAATATTCTGCCTTCACATTTATCCACATTATACTGCATCTGCCATGCATTTGCCAACTCACCTAACCTGTTCAAGTCACCCTGCAGCCTCTTAACGTCCTCCTCACAGCTCACAACGCCACCCAATTTAGTGTCATCTGCAAACTTGGAGATATTACACTCAATTCCTTCATCTAAATCATTAATATATATAGTAAAGAGCTGGGGTCCCAGCACTGAGCCCTGTGGTACCCCACTAGTCACTGCCTGCCATTCTGAAAAGGACCCGTTTATCCCGACTCTCTGCTTCCTGTCTGCCAACCAGTTCTCTATCCACATCAGTACATTACCCCCAATACCATGTGCTTTGATTTCGCACACCAATCTCTTGTGTTGGACCTTGTCAAAAACCTTTTGAAAGTCTAAATACACCACATCCACTGGTTCTCCCTTGTCCACTCTACTAGTTACATCCTCAAAAAATTCCTGAAGATTTATCAAGCATGATTTCCCTTTCATAAATCCATGCTGACTTGGACCGATCCTGTCACTGCTTTCCAAATATGCTGCTATTTCATCCTTAATAATTGATTCCAACATTTTCCCCACTACTGATGTCAGGCTAACCAGTCTATAATTACCCGTTTTCTCTCTGCCTCCTTTTTTAAATAGTGGTGTTACATTAGCTACCCTCCAGTCCATAGGAACTGATCCAGAGTCGATAGACTATTGCAAAATGATCACCAATGCAGCCACTATTTCTAGGGCCACTTAAGTACTCTGGGATGCAGACTATCAGGCCCTGGGGATTTATCGGCCTTCAATCCCATCAATTTCCCTAACACTATTTCCTACCTAATAAGGATATCCTTCAGTTCCTCCTTCTCACTAGACCCTCGGTACCCTAGTACATCCGGAAGGTTATTTGTGTCTTCCTTCGTGAAGACAGAAACAAAGTATTTGTTCAACTGGTCTGCCATTTCTTTGTTCCCCATTATAAATTCACCTGAATCCGACTGCAAGGGACCTACATTTGTCTTCACTAATATTTTTCTCTTCACATATCTATAGAAGCTTTTGCAGTCAGTTTTTATGTTCCCGGCAAGCTTCCTCTCGTACTCTATTTTCCCCCTCTTAATTAAACCCTTTGTCCTCCTCTGCTGAATTTAAAATTTCTCCCAGTCCTCAGATTTGCTGCTTTTTCTGGCCAATTTATATGCCTCTTCCTTGGATTTAACACTATCCTTAATTTCCCTTGTTATCCACAGTTGAGCCACCTTCCCCATTTTATTTTTACTCCAGACAGGGATGTACAATTGCTCAAGTTCATCCATGTGATCTTTAAATATTTGCCATTGCCTATCCACCATCAACCCTTTTAAGTATCATGCGCCAGTCTATTCTAGCCAATTCACGTCTCATACCATCGAAGTTACCTTTCCTTAAGTTCAGGACCCTCGTCTCTGAATTAACTGTGTCACTCTCAATCTTAATAAAGAATTCTACCATATTATGGTCACTCTTCCCCAAGGAGCCTCGCACAACAAGATTGCTAATTAGTCCTTTCTCATTACACATCACCCAGTCTAGCATGGCCAGCTCTCTAGTTGGTTCCTCGACATATTGGTCCAGAAAACATCCCTAATACACTTCAGGAAATCCTCCTCCACCGCATTGCTACCAGTTTGGTTAGCCCAATCAATATGTAGATTAAAGTCACCCATGATAACTGCTGTACCTTTATTGCACGCATCCCTTATTTCTTGTTTGATGCTGTCCCCAACCTCACTACTACTGTTTGGTGGTCTGTACACAACTCCCACTAGCGTTTTCTGCCCTTTGGAATTCCGTAGCTCCACCCATACCGATTCCATATCATCCAAGCTAATGTCCTTCCTTACTATTGCATTCATTTCCTCTTTAACCAGCAACGCCACCCCGCCTCCTTTTCCTTTCTGTCTATCCTTCCTAAATGTTGAATACCCCTGGATATTGAGTTCCCAGCCTTGGTCACCCTGGAGCCATGTCTCCGTGATACCAATTATATCATAACCGTTAATTGCTATCGCAGTTAATTCGTCCACCTTATTCCGAATACTCCTCGCATTGAGGCACAGAGCCTTCAGGCTTGCCTTTCTAACACACTTTGCCCCTTTAGAATTTTGCTGTAATGTGGCCCTTTTTGCTTTTTGCCTTGGGTTTCTCTGCCCTCCACTTTTCCTTTTCTTCTTTCTATCTTTTGCTTCTGCCCCCATTCTACTTCCCTCTGTCTTCCTGCATAGGTTCCCATCCCCCTGCCATATTAGCTTAACTCCTCCCCAACAGCACGAGCAAACACTCCCCCTAGGACATTGGTTCCGGTCCTGCCCAGGTGCAGACCGTCTGGTTTGTACTGGTCCCACCTCCCCCAGAACCGGTTCCAATGTCCCAAGAATTTGAATCACTCCCTTCTGCACCACTCCTCAAGCCACGTATTCATCTGAGCTATCCTGCGATTCCTACTCTGACTAGCACATGGCACTGGTAGCAATCCTGAGATTACTACTTTTGAGATCCTACTTTTTAATTTAGCTCCTAGCTCCCTAAAGTGTCCCCCAACTCCACCCCCATTCACAAGCAGCGCCGAGCAAACCGTTTAGAAATCTTTACTGCGTTCAGTTTATCATTGGGATCGCTAATACAGTTTCATGTAGGTTATGTTTCTTGTGAAATTGCGCATTTCACGGTGATACATTTTAGCGCTGGATCATTTCTAGTTTCATGCACCACTCCCTCCCAGGGCAGGTATAGCACGGGGTTAGATACAGAGTAAAGCTCCCTCTACACTGTCCCATCAAACTCTCCCAGGGCAGGTACAGCACGGGGTTAGATACACAGTAAAGCTCTCTCTACACTGTCCCATCAAACAGTCCCAGGGCAGGTACAGGGGGTTAGATACAGAGTAAAACTCCCTCTACACTGTCCCATCAAACTCTCCCAGGGCAGGTACAGCACGGGGTTAGATACAGAGTAAAGCTCCCTCTACACTGTCTCATCAAACACTCCCAGGGCAGGTACAGGGGGTTAGATACAGAGTAATGCTCCCTCTACACTGTCCCATCAAACACTCTCAGGGCAGGTACGCCATGGGTTAGATGTATTTGAAAGTGGAAAATTTGCAGGGCGATGGGGAGAGAGGAAGGGAGCGGGACTAATTGGATCACTCTTTCAAAGAGCGGGCACAGGCACGATTGGCTGAATGGCCTCCTGTGATGTATCATTCTATGATTGGAATCTGCTTGGTGAAAGGGGTGGGTGGTAATGAGAGGTGGGGTGCTTTGTGTGTGGGAGAGAATTATTTTAAGTTGAGAAAGAGCAGATCATGCAGAACGACATCAAGGTTAAAGACAATAGGAGAGAACATAAGAAAACGAGGCAGGAGAGAAGGCCAGTGGACCCTTATACACGGGCCTCTCTGGTATTGTAACGTCCCGTCATTGTATGTAACTGTACTTTCAGAAACAGTGTGTCTGTATTACTCTGCCCGTGGTCATTTCAAACATGCATTGCACTGAGTGAAGAGGTGGTTCCTAATGACAGCTAATATTACATTTACCTTTCACTGGTTTCCACATGTGTTCAATGATCCTGTTTCCCGGGCTCACTTTGTAATCTGGGTTAACCTAATGAGAAGATCAGGTAAAATCAGTAATAACATTATTCTTACAACAACTGCGGAGGAGACAGGAAGGGAAAACGGTATTTGGCCAGTAACCTATTGAACCGAATAACTAGGGCTGCAGAGAGAGCAAGTGATCAGGAAGGCCAATGGAATCTTGGCCTTTATTGCAAAGGGGATGGAGTATAAAAGCAGGGAAGTCTTGCTACAGCTATACAGGGTATTGGTGAGGCCACACCTGGAATACTGCGTGCAGTTTTGGTTTCCATATTTACGAAAGGATATTCTTGCTTTGGAGGCAGTTTCAAGAAGGTTCACTCGGTTGATTCGGGGGATGAGGGGGTTGACTTATGAGGAAAGGTTGAGGAGGTTGGACCTCTACTCATTGGAATTCAGAAGAATGAGAGATGATTTTATCGAAAGGTATAAGATTATGAGGGGGCTTGACAGGATGGATGCAGAGAGGATGTTTCGACTGATGGGGGAGACTAGAACTAGGGGGCATGGTCTTAGAATAAGGGGCCGCCCATTTAAAACTGAGATGAGGGGGAATTTCTTCTCTCAGAGGGTTGTAAATCTGTGGAATTCGCTGCCTCAGAGAGCTGTGGAGGCTGGGACATTGAATAAATTTAAGAAAGAAAAAGACAGTTTCTTAAACGATACGGGATTAAGGGGTTATGGGGAACGGGCGGGGAAGTGGAGCTGAGTCCAAGATCGGATCAGCCATGATCGTATTAAATGGCGGAGCAGGCTCGAGGGGCCTTATGGCCTACTCCTGCTCCTATTTCTTATGTTCTTATTAATTGATTCTGTCCTGGACTCCACTTCATCCAGTTCATCTCTTCAGCAGAAGTCCTGGCAAATTTCTTCCTTCAACCCTTCCGATATTAAGTCAAGTATAATTCTGGCAAACTTGCCAAACCTTATTTGCTGCATTTGGAGCAGTTGTTTGCCTTTTGGAACCACGTGGTTGCATCATGTCCCACAGAGCAATCAATCATCTCGCTTTCAACTTGTCCTTCTAAATCCGTAATCCTGCTCCAATCGGATGTTTTCTTAGTCTTAATCAAGCAGCTGGCAGACTGGTAGAGGAAATGTTAATGCCTATTGATAAAGGAGTTCAGCAGGAGTTCCCGTTCTCTGCCACTGGAAGCCCCTGGATTAACTGTGTAACTGTATAACTTCCAACAAAGAAAAACCTCAAGCGCTTCACAGCTAATAAAGTACTTTTGAGGTGTAGTCACTGTTGTAATGTTGGAAATGCAGTAGCACAATTTGTGCACAGCAAGCTCCCACAAGCAGCAATGACATAACTGTCTAGATCGGCTGTTTTAAGTGTTGGTTGAGGGATAAACTTTGGCCAGGACACCAGGAGAATAGTGCCGTGGGATCTTTTACGTCCACCTTAGAGGACAGACGGCGCCTAGGTTTACCATCTCATCCGAAAGCCAGCATCTCCAACAGTGAATATAAGAACATAAGAAATAGGAGTAGGAGTAGGCTACATGGCCCCTCGAGCCTGCTCCACCATTCAATAAGATACATCAACTGCACTATCCCGCCCGATCCCCATATCCCTTGATTTCTTTAGTGACCAAAAATCTAGCGACCTCTGTCTTGAATATACTCAAAGACTGAGCCTCCACAGCCCTCTGGGGCAGAGAATTCCAAAGATTCACCACCCTCTGAGTGAAGAAATTCCTCCTCACCTCAGTCCTAAATGGCCGAGCCCTTATCCTGAGACTGTGACCCCTGGTTCTAGACTGTCTGGACAGAGGAAACATCCTCCCTGCATCTACCCTGTCAAGCTCCTTAAGAATTTTATATGTTTCAATGAGATCACCTCTCATTCTTCTAAACTCCAAAGAATACAGGCCCATTCTACACAATCTCTCCTCATAGGACAATCCCCCCATCCCAGGAATCAGTCTGGTGAACCTTCGTGGCACTCCCTCTCTGGCAAGTATATCCTTCCTTAGGCAAGGAGACCAAAACTGTGCACAATACTCCAGCTGTGGTCTCACCAGGGCCCTATATAATTTCAGCAAGACTTCCATACTCCAAGCCCCTTCCAATAAAGGCTAACATACAATTTGCCTTCCTAATTGCTTGCTGTACCTGCAAGTTAACTTTCTGTGATTGGTGTGCATTGACCTCAAATCCCTCTGTATACCAACATTTCCCAGTCGCTCACATTTTAAAAAATATTCTGCTTTCCCATTTTTCCTACCAAAGTGGATAATTTCACATTACACTCCATCTGCCAGCTTATTGACCACTCACTTAACCAGTCTATATTAACTTTGCAGTCTCTTTGCATCCTCCTCACAGTTAACTTTCCCACCTAGCTTTGTATTGTTAGCATACTTGGCTATCTTACACTCGGTCCCCTCATCTAAGTCATTGATATCAACTGTAAATAGCTGAGGCCCCAGCACTGATCCTTGCGGCACCCGACTAGTTACACCCTGCAATTCTGAAAATGACCCGTTTATTATTACTCTCTGTTTCCTGTCTATTAACCAATCCATGTTAATTTATTCTCCCCTCGTCCTTCAGTACTCCACTGAAGTGTCACAAGTTTGGAAACCGCAGTCTGCTGACTCAGAGGCGAGAGTGTTACCCCCTCAGACACTGCTCAACGCCTGGGTCTAGTGGCAGAAATTGGTACTGCTGCAATCCAGTTCATGCAATTGCACAAATTCCACGATACTCTGATTTTGCGGTCAGTGGCAAACGAACGGTGCTTGCTGTTCATTGCAGACTTTCGATGGGCTTTTACACTGCAATTTGTGGTTATTAGAGCGCCATAACTTTTTTCTGCTGTGTTTAGTGGGTATCTAGTGGGTAAATACCCCAAATTCACTCCCTTCATATGTTTAAATGCCGAATGTTTCAGGAGGTGGTCACCTCGCAGCTTAAAAGCATGCAGGCAGAGGGCAAGTGGGTGAACACCAGACGGAGGAAGAAAGCCAGGCAGGTAATGCAGGAGACCCCCCGTGAGTCCATCTCGCTTTCAAACCGATATTTTCTTCTGAACACCAGTGAGGGCGATGGTGCCTCTGGGGAGTGCAGCCAGAGCTAAGTCCAAGGCACCAAGGGTGGCTCAGCTGCACAGGGAGGAGGGACAAAGAATAAAACAGCTATAGTGGTAGGGGATTAAATAGTTTGGGGAATAGTGAGGCGTTTCTGCAGCCGCAGACGTGACTCCAGGATGGTATGGTGCCTTCCTGGTGCCAGGGTCAAGGATGGCACAGAGCGGACGCAGGTAATTCTGGGGGGGAGGATGAACAGCTGACGGTCGTGGTCCATATCGGGACCAATGACATAGGTAGAAAGAGGGATGAGGTCCTGCAGGCAGAATTGAGGGAGCTAGGAGAAAAATTAAAGGGTAGGACCTCAAAGGCAGTAATCTCCGGGTTACTAACGGTGCCACGTGGTAATGAGTACAAGAATAGAAGGATAGAGAGGATGAATGCGTGGCTGGAGAGTTGGTGTAGGAGGGAGGGCTTTAAATTCCTGAGGCATTGGGACTGCTTCTGGGGGAGATGGGACCTGTACAAACCGGATGGGTTGCACCTCAACAGAGCCGGGACCAATATCCTCGCGGGGAGTTTTGCTAGTGCTGTTGCGGAGAGTTTAAACTAGCTTGGCAGGGGGATGGGAACCTGAGAATAGATTCAACAGGGAAGGAAGTAAAGCTGAAATTGGAAAGCAAGAATGTAGAAAGTGAATCTGTAAGACAGAGGAAACAAGGGTTAGTAAGTAGTAATTAAGGAGGTCTTCCTGTGCTGAATGGTATATACTTTAATACAAGGAGTATAGTGAATAAGGCGGATGAGCTGAGAGCACAGGTAGACACTTGGGAGTATGACATTATAGCTTTACAGAGACATGGCTGCAAGAGGGGCAGGTTTGGCAGCTCAATATTCCTGGTTACAGGATTTTTAGACAGGACAGAGAGGGGGGTAAAAAGTGGGGGTGGGTCGGGGTTTGATTAAAGAAACTATTACAGCTGTGAGGAGGGATGATATGTTAGAGGATCATCAAATGGGGCCATATGGGTCGGACTGAAAAATAAAAAAGGGGTGATCACACTGCTGGGTGTGTATTATAGACCCCCAAACAGTGGGAGGGAGATAGAAGAGCAAATATGTAGGCACATTCTGTGAGGTCCAAAACCCATAGGGCAGTAATAGTAGGGGATTTTAACTATCCTAATATTAATTGGGACAAATATAGTGTGACGGGTATAGAGAGTGTGGAATTCTTGAAATGCATTGAAGAGAACTTTTTTAGTCAGTATGTAGCAAGCCCAACACGGGAGGGGGCGGTTCTGGATTTAGTTTTGGGGAATGAAGCTGGGCAGGTGGAAGGGGTATCAGTGGGAGAGCACTTGGGTGCTAGTGATCATAATTCAGTCAGGTTCAAGGTAGTTATGGATAAGGACAAGAATAGGCCTGGAATAAAAGTCCCAAATTGGGGAAAAGCTAACTTTGCTAAGTTGAGAAGTGATTTGGCCACAGTGGACTGGAAACAGCTACTTGTGGGTAAATCAGTGTCGGAACAGTGGGAGGCATTCAAGGAGGAGATCCAGAGGGCTCAGGCCAAACATGTGCCCTTAAAGAAAAAGGGTGGGAATAACAAATCTAGAGCCCCCTGAATGTCTAGGGACTTACAGGGGAGGATAAAGAAAACAAGAAAAGCGTATGCCATATACTGATGGCTAAATACTGTAGAATCTCTGGAGGAATATAGAAAATTCAGAGGTAAAATTAAAAAGGATATTAGGAATGCTAAGAGAGAGCATGAAAAATTCTTGGCAAGTAAAATCAAAGAAAACCCAAAGATGTTTTATAAATATATTAAGAGCAAGAGGATAACTAAAGAAAGGGGAGGGCCGATTAGAGACCATGAGGGTAATCTGTGTGTGGAGACGGAAGATGTTGGTTGGGTTCTTAATGAATACTTTGCGTCTGTTTTCACAAAGGAAAGGGGCAATGCAGATACTGCTCTCGAGGAGGAATGTGATATTCTGGATGAAATAAACATAGGGAGAGAGGAGGTATTGAAGGGTTTAGCAGCTTTGAAAGTGGATAAGTCCCCAGGCCCGGATGAAATGGATCCCAGGCTGTTGAGCGAAGCAAGAAAGGAAATAGCAGAGGCCTTGACCATCATTTTCCAATCCTCTTCAGATTCAGGCATGGGGCCGGAGGACTGGAGGACTGCTAATGTGATACCATTGTTTAAGAAGGGATAGGCCGAGTAATTACAGGCCTCTCAGCCTAACCTCAGTGGTGGGAAAATTATTGGAAAAATCCTGAAGGACAGGATAAATCTAAATTTAGAAAAGCAAGGATTAATCAGGGACAGTCAGCACAAATTTGTTAATTGAAGATCATGTTTGATTAACCTGATTGAATTTTTTGAGGAGGTAACCAGGAGGGTATGATGTAGTGTATATGGACTTTAGCAAAGCTTTTGATAAGGTCCCACATGACAGACTGGTCACGAAAGTAAAAGCCCCTGGGATCCAGGGCAAAGTGGCAAGTTGGATCCAAAATTGGCTCAGAGGCAGGAAGCAAAGGGTAATGGTTGATGGGTGTTTTTGTGACTGGAAGGATGTTTCCAGTGGGGTTCCGCAGGGCTCAGTACTGGGTCCCTTACCTTTTGTGGTATATATTAATGATCTAGATTTGAATATATGGGGTATGATTAAGAAGTTTGCAGATAGGTTAATACTGAGGAGGAAAGTCATGGACTGCAGGAGGATATCAGTCTACTGTCAGGTAGGCAGAACAGTGGCAAATGAAATTTAATGTGTGAGGTGATGCACTTGGGGAGGGCTAATAAGGAAAGGGTATACACATTAAGCGGTAGGCCACTTAGAAGTGCAGATGAACAAAGGGACCTTGGAGTGCTTGTCCACAGAACTCTTTTTGCGCGAACGCAGTCCCCCACTACCACAAATTTTGCAGTCGAGTATCCCACATTTGGGGACATCACAGGGTCAGCACACCCGAAGTGCAATGGGCTAGCCTCGTCCTGGGAGAACCACCTTCTTGATCATGGTTACTCCCCTGCCAGGTCAGCAGGCCAGGTGGATATGGTGGTTAAGAAGGCATACGGAATGCTTGCCTTTATTGGCTGAAGCATAGAATATAAGAGCAGGGAGGTAATGCTTAAATTGTATAATACTCTGGTTAGGCCACAGCTGGAATACTGCATGCAGTTCTGGTCGCCGTATTATAGGAAGATTGCACGAGAGAGGGTGCAGAGGAGATTTACTAGGATGCTGCCTGGAATGGAGAATCTTAGTTATGAGGACAGATTGGCTAGGCTGGTTTTGTTCTCATTGGAACAGAGGAGGCTGAGAGGAGATCTCATTGAGGTGTATAAAATTTTGAGGGGCCTGGATATAGTGGATAGTAAGGGCCTATTTCCCTTGGTGGAGGGGTCAATTACGAGGGAGGTAGTTGGTGAAAGGTTTTGAGGGGAAGCTTCTTCACACAGAGGGTGGTGGGGGTCTGGAACTCGCTGCCTGGAAGGGTGGTAGAGGCAGAAACCCTCATCACATTTAAAAGGTGCTTGGATGGGCACTTGAAGTGCCGTAACCTGCAGGGTTACGGACCTAGAGCTAGATTAGACTGGATAACCTTTTGTTGGCTGGCGCAGATACGATGGTAAGTACTTCAGGGAATCGAATACGGCCAGGGTGATCTCCTGGACCAGTTTTGATCGCCTGGATGGGTCGGAGAGGAATTTTCCCAGATTTTTTCCCCTATTGGCCTGGGTTTTGATCTGTTTGTTTCCTCTCCCAGGAGATCACATGGCTCCGGTTGGTGTGGAGTGTCGAATGTTTCAGTATAAGGGGTGTCGCAGTTGTGTGAGGCAGACTGGTTGGGCTGGGTGCTCTTTACCTTTCCACCATTGTTCATAGGTTTATATGTAACCTTCAGGGCTGCTGACTGAGGGCCGTACGGCTCTTTGTCGGTTGGCGTGGACACGATGGGCCGGAATGGCCTCCTTCTGCGCTGTAAATTTCTATGTTTCTAAGTGCTGTAATTTGCAAGACCAAGAGCTGGAAAGCGGAATTAGGCTGGATAGCTCTTTTTCGGCCAGCACACACACGATGGCCTTCTGTGCCGTAAATTTCTATGATTGTCAGTGATTCATAGCCCATTTTTCATAGTCTGGAACAGACAAGTTCTTGTTGCTGTACAGTTGGAGCCTTTGAGTAGAGTACTGCATGTATGTGAATCATGATACCCAGGTGTTGGGCAGTTTCCAACCCAAAGCTGACTTTTGCTCCTTTTAGTTCTATTGAAGATGCATTCAGTACATTAGTGTAGTGGTGATACTGGACTACTAATCCAGAGGCCTGCACTAATCATCACGAGAATGAGTTCAGTTCCCGCCATGGCAGTTTGAGAATTTGAATTTAGTTTAAAAAATCAGGAAATAAAAAGCTAATATTACTAAAAGTGAGTCTGAAGGTGTAGGATTGTTCTTCGTATGGTGTGATACTTGTTTGTTAACTATTGTTGTCATGTTGTCACTCCCTCTTCCTATTTAATTTTCAGGTTCTTCATGACTGGTTACTTGCCTCTTGGCTTTGAGTTTGGTGCAGAACTTACCTACCCTGAGTCTGAGGGAACATCTTCGGGCCTGCTTAATGAATCTGCACAGGTAAAGCAGACTTTCACTGATCCTCTGTTGGTGATCTTCATGACCTGTAGGAGTGGTGCATCGACCAGCTTGGGGAAATAACTGGGACAGTGTTTATATTTGAAGATATCCTGAACATTGTATGACTGTTCCTCCCTGCTCCTCCCAATATCATTTAAGCTCTGTCCGCAGGCCAGTCCTTTATTCTTTTATTGTTTCCTGTTGTTGCAACAGAGTCATTGTTGTCTTCTCAGACGCTGAAATTCCTGTGGAATTGGCTAATTTCGACTGGTGAAGTTTGATTGTTGTCCTCGCCCTGAACTTTAGCATTGACATGTCACCTTCCTATGCTGCAGTACGTGCCCACACCAAGCGGCAGGTTTGGCAGAATCTTTGCTGAGACAATTTCCTCAAAACAGGACAGCTTCACGTCCCTCATGTTCATTTATTCGGAGCTGGTCTGAAGTATAAAGAGGCAGTGCAACTCAGCAAGGGAAAGCAGTCTTTCTCCAGCGTGTGTTCACTTTTGGTGACAAACCAATTACAGAGTATCCTAACATCTTCAGCTGAACGGCTGCAGGTGTTATCTTGGACTCCTTCCAGCAATCTAAACCAGCACCTTGGCCAAGGAAGTGTTTCCCAGTATTTGGACCTCAGTGATTCCAAGTAGGTAGTTGAACTGACACTTAGTTCCTAGAATCATAGAAGTTCGCAGCACAGAAGGAGTCCATTTATTTTGCAAGGAACGGTTAAAGGAATAGTGCTTGTTGGAAATAAGAGGTGACTTATGAGGTGGGTGTAGGCAGGGAGTTCCAGAGCTTGGGGCCCAGGCAACCGAAGGCACGGCCACCAATGGTGAAGCGATTATAATCAGGGATGCTCAAGAGAGCAGAATTAGAGGAGTGCAGACATCTCGGGGGGTTGTGGGGCTGGAGGAGATTACAGAGATAGGGAGGGGCGAGGCCATGGAGGGATCTGAAAACAAGGATGAAAATTTTGAAATCGAGGCGATGCTTAACCGGGAGCTAATGTAGGTCAGCGAGCACAGTGGTGATAGGTGAGCGGGACTTGGTGCGAGTTAGGACACGGGCTGCTGAGTTTTGGATGAGCTCAAGTTTACGTAGGGTAGAATGTGGGAGGCCAGTCAGGTGTGGTGTGCATTGGAATAGTCAAGTCTAGAGGTAACAAAGACACGGATGAGGATTTCGGCAGCAGATGAGCTGAGGCAGGGGCAGAGACAGGCGATGTTACGGAGGTGGAAATATGCTGCTTTAGTTATGCCGCGGATATGTGTCCGGAAGCTCATTTACAGGGTCAAACAGCGAACAGTCTGGTTCAGCCTCAGACAGATGTTAGGGAAAGGGATGGAGTCAGTGGCTAGGGAACGCAGTTTGTGGCGGGCACCGAAAACAATGGCTTCGGTCTTCCCAATATTTAATTGGAGAACATTTCTGGTCAGATAAGCAGTCTGACAATTTAGAGACCGCGGAGGGGTCGGGAGAAGTGGTGGTGAGGTAGAGCTGGGTGTGATCAGCGTACATGTGGAAACTGATTCTGTGTTTCCGGATGATGTCGACAAGGGGCAACATGTAGATGAGAAATAGGAGGGGCCAAGGATAGATCCTTGGGGGACACCAGAGGTAACGATGTGGGGGTGGGAAGAGAAGCCATTGCAGGTGATTCTCTGACTACGATGAGATGGATAAGAATGGAACCAGGCGAGTGCAGTCCCACCCAGCTGGACCATGGGGGAGAGGTGTTGGAGGAGGATGGAGTGGTCACTGTGTCAAAGGCTGCAGACAGGTCGAGAAGGTCGAGGAGGGATAGTTTACCTTTGTGACTTTGATGAGAGCGGTTTGGGTCCTGTGGCGGGGCAGTAACCGGATTGGAGGGGTTCAAACACGGAGTTGGGGAAAGGTGGACACGGACTTGGGAGGCGACAACACGTTCAGGGACTTTGGAGAGGAAAGGGAGGTTGGAGATGGGGCGGTAGTTTGCGAGGACGGAGGGATCGAGGGTTGTTTGTTTGAGGAGAGGGGTGGCGGTGGTATATTTGAGGGAGAGGGGGACAGTAGCTGAGGAGAGAGAACCGTTAACAATGTCACTAACATGGGAGCCAGAAAAGGAAGTTGAGTGGTCAGCAGTCTGGGGGGAATAGGGTCGAGGGAGCAGGAAGTGGACAGGATGAGCTCGGAGAGGTCCAGTGGGGAGATGGGAGAGAAGCTGGAGAGAGATTGAGGTCAGGGCTGGGGCAGGGGGGAACCTCAGGAAGTTTGGCCGGTGGGCTGGGGGAAGGAAGGGAAGAGGCAGCTGATCGGATGGTCTCAATCTCAGAGCTCCTCACACATTGTCGGAAGTGAGGGTGGAGGATGGGGAGAGGGGTTTAAGGATACGGTTAGCAGTAGAGAATAGTAGCCGGGGTTTATCTTTGCATTCCAGAATGATCCTGGAATATTGAGCAATTGTTGCAGACGAGGGCAGCACCCGATAATTCTTTATGTGGTCCAGCCTGGCCTGGCCGTGAACGGCTAAACCAGTGTCCGCCATATCCGTTCAAGTCTGTGCCCCTTGGCCTTGAGGGAGTGAAGATGAGAGCTGTACCAGGGGAACGGCCAGGGTGAGAGAGAGTGGTGGTTTTAACAGGGACTAGGGCATCAAAGATGATGATGAAGGTGTGATTGAGCAGATTGGTGGCTGCAGAAATATCAGGGTGAATGGAGGGCCAAAACCTGGACAGGTAGGTGTTCATAAGTGCAGTTGTAAGAGTTTTTCCAGGGCAGATGCAGAAGGAAATAGTGTTGGGTTGGGTGGGGGGGGGAGAGGGATGTGAGTGGTCAGAGATAGCCTTATCTACAATTGGCATGGTAGGAAGTGAGGCCACGAGAGATGGCACGGGCAAGGGTGGTTGTGAATATGGGTTGAGGAATTCACATGGAGGCAGAGATTAAGGGAAGACAGGAGGGTAGTGAACTCAGAGGAGAGAGAGAGAGCATGAGGAATTTAGCTGGAGGTTGAAATCACCGAGGATGAGAAGTCGCTCGGTGCAGAGGCTGAGGGAGGAAAGCAGTGAGGATATCTCGGTGATAACAGTTTGATCATATCTGGGTGGGCGGTAGAGAATGAGAACTTTAAATGAGAGGTGAGAGGGGTGGAATAAGGTGAGATGCTGAAAGGGGGAGAAAGTGCTGGAGGGGCAGGGGGACAGACCAAGGTGTGATTTGGTGATGAGAGCCACACCGTCACCATGGCAGTCTGGGCGGGGCAAGTGGTGGAAGGTATTGCCGGGCGGGGAGGCTTCGTTTAAAGGTAAGGTGTCATCGCCCCTCAGCCACATTTCCATCAGGGCCATGTTGGCGATGCGATCATCCACGATAAGCTCATGGATGGCAAGGGTCTTGTTTGTAAACGGACGGAGATTCTGCAAGGAGATCAGGAGAGGATCGGTGATGGCTGATCCACTGCCAGCATCCACAGGTTCAGTGCTTGGAGGGATGAGTTGTACGGGGAGGAGATTGGCAAGGTTAGCCCCCCCCACTCCCCCAGGCAAGCTGGGCGGGAAGGTCGGTGAGAGAGTAAGATGGGGGAGTTGGAGTTGCTGCTCATGAGGAGGCAGCGACGAGTACCTCGGTGGGCCCTTCGGAGAATGCAGGGAGGCACAGAGGGAAGCTGCAGTCTTGTCTAAAAGCAGGAGAATAGGAAGGTCACTGAGTAATGAAGGGCTTTGGGAGGGCAGAGTATTCGAGAGAGGAGGCATGATGACAGGAGAAAACGGTCAGGGAGCGATAGAGAGAAAAGCAAAAGGGGGAGAAAGAAGTGGAACTAGGAGTGAATGGCTCGGGTCCGAGTTTAACAAGACGGTTGGCAGCCAGGGTTTATCTTTACATTCCAGAATGATTCTAGAATAGTGAGAGATTTTGGCAGACAAGAGCAGGACCCGATAATGCGAAAAGTGGTCCAGCCAGATCTGGTGGTGAACGGCTAAACCAGTTGTCCGCCATATCCGTTCAAGTCTGTGCTCCTTGGACTTAAGAGAGCGAAGTTGAGGGCTGTACCAGGGGAACGGCCAGGGTGAGAGAGAGAGAGTGGTGGTTTTAACAGGGACTAGGGCATCACAGGTGGTGGTGAGGGTGTGATTGAGATCGGTGGCTGCAGAAATGCCCTGGTGAATGGAGGGCCAGAGGCTGGACACTTGGGAGTTGGTAAGTGCAGTTGTGAGAGAGCCGGGGGAGAGTTCCAAGGCGGACGCAGAAGAAGTAGGGAAGGGGGATGTGGGTGGAGAGCGATACGAGGGAAGTGGTCAGAGATGGCCTTATCTGTAATTGACACAACGGGAGTAGCGAGGCCACAAGAGATAGCATGGTTGAGGTGGTGGCTGTGAATATGGGTTGGGGAGTTGACATGGAGGGAGAGATTAAGGGAGGATAGGAGGCTAGTGAACTCAGAGGAGAGAGAGAGCTGGATGAATGGATAGGTGCTTATTAGACACTGTGTAGTTGGGGATAAAACTGGTTTGTGTCTGAAAGGTATATAAAGAGAGTTGTTGTGGGAGCACATCACGGAATGAGAAGGAAACGGAGTAAGGACTTCCAAATGGGAAGAGCGGGGTGGAGTTACTGATGTTGTGCACAATATGATTAGATTAATAATACATTAGATGCAAAGAGGATGTGTCCCCTCATGGGGGAATCATATCAATCACTGAGTTTAAATTTTCAATTGACAACAGCTTTTTAGGGGAGAGAGTAGCAGATTTACACAACCATTCATGTGAAGAAGTGCTTCCTGACATCACCCCTGAATGTTTAGGGTCCCCTCACATCCAGCCAGCAGCACTATTGCTATCTGCCACAATGTTGACTTCATTTGCCTTGCAGATACCCACATAGTGATCAATGAAGTTGATTTGATCGATTCGCCTTGGTATGT
Source organism: Pristiophorus japonicus (assembly GCF_044704955.1). Lineage (NCBI taxonomy): Eukaryota > Metazoa > Chordata > Chondrichthyes > Pristiophoridae > Pristiophorus > Pristiophorus japonicus. The sequence goes on along the minus strand of NW_027251621.1, from coordinate 736,525 downwards.
AATGCACTTCATGCAAACATAGCCGAGCTACCTAATATCGTAAGAATACCTTGGATACAATTCGCATGTTATCCACGAATCACTGTCGCGTCACGGTGCTTTCAAAATGATGAACGTTAATTAGCCACCAAGTGAAGCCTTTAAAAACACAACCTACTCCCATCTGTTGCTCACCCAACGACACTGGTGACTTTAATCGTCACCATACAGACTGGGGTTACTCACAGTCCAACAATAATCGCTTACAAGGTTGAGCACGTGGTAATGACCCTGAACCACAACACTGAACAGCATGGCACCTTCCACGCAGCAAGATGGGCTCAAGACTATCCCCCTGGTGTGCTGGGTCACACCAACCAACAGTTATCGACACCAGCACCGTGCACTGTTCTCACTGACTTGCCATACAGGCAACACTGACCACACAGGTCTGCCCGTGACCAGTGCAACTTCACCAAAGCTAACTGGACTTTGTTTAGAAACTGTTGAATGAATCGTTGATACTGGCCTAATCAAGGAAGCTTTCGTGGCACCCTCTCCACAGCTGCAAGAGGAAGCAGTGGCAACATGTGTAGATGGTACCAAAATAGGAAGTATCGTTAATTCTGTAAATGAAACTGCAATGGCATGTTGATGAGCTAGGTGAATGGGCTAGAAAGTGGCAGTTGGAATACAGTATCTGTATGGGGGAGATGCATTTTGGTAAAAAGAAATAGCAGCAGTAACTAACTGAATGGAAGTAAGCTCAGGGCTGGGGAAGGGAAGAGCAGAGGGATATTGGGCAACAGCTTCACAGGACATTAAAGGCAGCACCTTAGGTAATATTGCTGTAGAAAAACCGCATAGAATTCTAGGTTTAATGACGAGGTGGGGAATATAAACGTGTAGATGTGATGGTGAATCTACATGAAATGTTAGTGAGATCACAGTTGGAGGACTGTACTATTGGGCTCTGCACTATAGGAAGGGTATTGAGGTTTTAGAGAGGGTACAGCACAGATTCACTCAGATGCTGCCTGATATGAGGAAACACAAAGTAAGATTTGAAAAATTGAGGCACTATTCATTAGAACAACATTGATTACAGGGCGATATGACGGAAGTGTTTAAAACGATGAAAGGATGTGACGGGGTGGACAGAAACTGACGGTTTCCAGTAGTTGAGGCTCCAGAACGAGGGACCAGAGAGACAAGATTAAATGTCGCAGATTTAGAGGCTGTGGGATTCACTTAAAGGGTTAATGGTTGAGGCAGGAACTATGGCAACGTGTAGATTAAATTGCATATGTGGATAGAGGAATGTGGAGCAGGTGGGTAAATGTGATTCGGACTATCTGTTCGCAGGGACATGGACTGTTTGGGCTGATGCCCTGTTTCCGTGTTGTAACTTCTATGAATAACAGGTATTGAGATCTATCACAAAGGGATGAACTCATTGAGCCTAATGGCTCTCTGACTCTTCTTTCTCAGTTGTCTGCTGCCTTTGACATTGTTGGCTATTCCTGTCGTCTCTGTCATATGCAGTTCCACCTCTGGCATTCCTGTGTATACTTCCGGTCTCATCTTGATCGACTCAAGCTGGTGCAATGCAGGCATCGCATTGTTTCCCGTGGCTTCTTAGTTACACACAGTGTGCCAGGACTACATCCTTGGTGGTCTCCTCTTCGCCCTTTACATATTAGGCCTCAGTGATTATCATCTCAAAGCCTGGGATCAACTTCCACGTGTGTGCCAGTTGACCAGCAGGGACACCCAGCTTTAGGACTCTACCCCTTCCATTGATCTCTAGGAAGTTGCTAAATACAAGACTGCCTTCCCACCATCAAAACTCCCTCTAGCTTAATGTTGGAAAAATGCTGCCAGTCCTTAATGTACCTCCTACCCCAGCATTGCAAACTCTGTCTGGATCAGGAAGTGCAGAACCTTTGCTGGACTGCTCAATCATGCGCCAAGCTTCCTCTCCCACACTCATTCTGGTTCTAAGATGGTTTTCTTCCAGCTCTAACATTGCCTGTCTCCGCCCTTCCCATGACCACCAAATCCCTATTCCATGTCGTCTTCACTGTCCAGCCCCATTTCTCTACCTCTCTACTTGGGCTTCCTGCCTCAATCCTCCATATGCTGCAACCCATTCAAAATGCTGCTGTCTTCATCCTTACCTACATGAATTATCTCACTTCTATCACTCCTGTCCTCGACAAACTTCACTGGCTCGCTTACTTTCAAAACCCTTTATAGCCTCGCCCCGCCTTGCTTCAGTTATCCGCTCTTGCCTTACATTCTCACATTCACCTTTTGCTCCGAGTCTCGCACTCCACCCTTGATGATCACTCATTCAGCCACTGTTCCTGTCCCCTTGAATTCCTTGCTTAGTTTGCCCCATCTTGCTGACTCCTTGGGCCCAAGTTTCCACATGATAAAAAATGGGCGCCTCTCCGAGCTGGGCGCCCGTTTTTCGCGCCTAAAACGGCGCCTAAAAAAAACCTCGTTATTCTGGAGCGCCCTGCAGCTCCTTGTCTGCCTGGCACGGCCCCCAGGGGGGCGGGGCCTACACTCGCGCCGATTTTGTACGTGGGAGGGGGCGGGTACTATTTAAATTAGTTTTTTTCCTGCCGGCCACGCTCTGCGTGTGCGTTGGAGCGTTCGCACATGCTCAGTGTGAAAAAAACATTGGCACTCGGCCATTTTTGTAGTTCTTTGTAGCTGTTTAATTTTTGAACATTTTTTTAATAAAAGCACATTGCCATCAGCACTTGCAGCCTTCTCACTGTCACCTCCCCCCCCCCCCCCCCCCCCCAAGGCGGGAAGAACGGGTGCCCCCTCTCTCTCTTCCTCCCCCCCCCCCCCCCCCCGGCGGGAAGAACGGGCGCCTCCTCTCCCCTCCCCCCGGCGGGAAAGAACGGGCGCCTCCTCTCCCCTCCCCCCGCGGGAAGAACGGGCGCCTCCTCTCCCCTCCCCCCGCGGGAAGAACGGGCGCCTCCTCTCCCCTCCCCCCGCGGGAAGAACGGGCGCCTCAGGCTGACTGCAGCATTCTCCGGGCCTGAAGCACTTTCACACAGGTAGGAAGATGGTTTATTTAATCTTTTCTTTGCTTATAAATTTTTATTCAGGTTGGATTTATTTGTATAATATTTGTAGAAGTATAAATAAGGATTGATTGTAGAATTTAATGAGTTCCCTCCCCCCCCATCTCGTTCTGGACGCCTAATTTGTAACCTGCGCCTGATTTTTTAATGTGTAGAACAGGTTTTTTCAGTTCTACAAAAATCTTCACTGGCTCCATTCTAAGTTAGTTTGGAGTACGTTTTCACTGTGGAAACTTTGAAATCAGGCGTCAGTGGCCGGACACGCCCCCTTTTGAAGAAAAAATTTTGTTCCAAAGTAGAACTGTTCTACCTGACTAGAACTGCAGAAAAAAAAATGTGGAGAATTGCGATTTCTAAGATAGTCCGTTCTCCACCAGTTGCTCCTAAAAATCAGGCGCAAATCGTGTGGAAACTTGGGCCCCTTATTTCCAAACACCTTTTCAAACACGCTGACTATGCCTCCCATTGCCCACACTATGATCTTAGTCTTGCCTTTTCCTTCTTCCTCAACATGCACAGTTCCTTGCGTCGGACATTACGTCTCGGAGCTGCTCCCCTGCCGGTGGAGCACTATACCTGCTGCGGCTTTACTCTTTCCAACAAATCTCCGGTTCCCCTCCTCGGTTTTGAAAATAGATTTACTTCATCTTTCCTCCACTTCAAAGCTCAGAGATGTAAAACTGACATTACCTTTGTTACCCTTGCCTGAATCCTTTCTGGTGCCCCTGTGCCAGCTTCTCCCACACTCAGCATTCCATGTGGAGTATTGGTTCTACTTCCTTGGAACGCATCTTCGACTCTTCACTGTGTTTAGCATTTTACAGCTGATGTGTATTGCTTTCTAACTCTCTGTATTAAATGCCATTCTTCTTCATTCCAGCATCTTCATCCCACTTATAGCAAGAGTCAACCCAGCTTGTTGATCGGAAAATCCCGAGGGATGATGTTTCTTTAAGACAGTTTGACAATAGGATGGTGCCCGTGTCACTTTTCCTTCTCACGCTATTTTGGAAGATGACAACCAATGCATCCACTATCTCTATAGCCACCTCTTTCAAAACCCGAGGGTGTAGGCCATCAGGTCCACGGGATTTATCGGCTTTCAGTCCCATTCATTTCTCCAGTATTTTTTACTAACACTAATATATTTCGGTTCCTCATTTTCGCTAGACTCCTGATACCCCACTATTTCTGGGAGATTTTTTTGTGTCTTCTGTGAAGACAGACAAAATATTTGTTTAATTTCTCTCCCATTTCCTTATTCCCCATTATAATTTCTCCTGTCTCAGCCTGTAAGGGACCCACATTTATTGTCGCTAATCTTTTCCTTTTTACATACCTATAGAAGCTTTTACAATCTGTTTTTATGTCTCTCGCTAGTTTACTCTCATTCTAGTTTCCCTTTCTTTATCAATTTCTTGGTCCTCTGTTGCTGAATTCTAAAATCCTCCCAATCCTCAGGCTTACTGCTCTTTTTGGCAACAATATTAGCCTCTTCCTTTGATCTCATTCTATCTTTGACCTCTCGTTAGCCACGGTTGGACCACTTTTCCTGTGGGGTTTTTGTGCCTTAAAGGAATGTGTGTTTGTTGTAAATTATGTATTAATTCTTTAAATGCGAGCCATATCTCATCTACCATCATACCGTTTAATGTAGTTTCCCAATCTACCTCAGCCAACTCACCCCGCATACCTTCGTAGTTTCCTTTGTTTAGATTTAAGACCTAGTTTCGGATTTAACTAAATAAATCACTTTCAAACTTAATATAACATTCTATCATATTATGGTCACTCTTCCCTAAAGGTCCCTTTACTACAAGGTTATTAATTAACCCTTTCTCATTATCTAGCACAATACTAGATCTAAAATAGTCTGCTCCCTAGTTGGCTCCTCAACATACTGATCTAGAAAACTATCATATATACATTCCATGAATTTATCCTCCACACTATTACTGCAAGTTTGGTTTGCGCAGTCTATATGTAGATTAAAGTTCCCTATGATTACTGTATTACCCTCGTTACATGCGCCTCTAATTTACACTCTGCCCTACATTACCACGACAGTTTGGGGACCTAGAAACAACTCCCACCAATGTTTGCTGCCCCTTGCTGTTTCTTAGCTCCACCCAAACGGATTCTACTTCTTGATTTTCCGAGCTAAGATCCTTTCTCTCTCTGTCTTTATCCCATCCTTTATCAGGGCACCCCTTCCTCCTTTTCCATTTTGCCTATCGCTTCTAAAAGTTAAGTATACTGGAATATTTAGTTCCCAACTTTGGTCACTTTGTAACCACGTCTCCGTAATGGCTATTAGATCAAACTCATTAATTTATATTATAAAAAGAATATAGAGGCACTGGAGAGGGTGCAGAGAAGGTTTACAAGGATGATACCAGAAATGCGAGGGTATACATATCAGGAAAGGATGAACAGGCTGGGTCTCTTTTCTCTTGAAAAAAGAAGGCTATGGGGTGACCTAATAGAGGTCTTTAAAGTTATGAAATGTTTTGATAGAGTGGATACAGAGCGAATGTTTCCAATTGTGGGGAAGAGCATAACTAGAGGCCATCAATATAAGATCCAATGGGGAATTCAGAAGAAACTTCTTTACCCAGAGAGCGGTGAGAATGTGGAACTCGCTGCCACAGGGAGTGGTTGAAGCGAATAGAATCGATGCATTTAAGGGGAGGCTGGATAAATATATGGGGGAGAAGGGAATAGAGGGTTATGGTGATAGAGTTAGATGGGGAAAGACGGGAGGTGGCTCGAGTGGAGCATAAACGCCGGCATGGCCTGGTTGGGCCGAATGGCCTGTTTCTGTGTCGTATATCCTGTGTAATCCTATTTGCTAACTTGCACATTGTATGGTGAAAAAGGTGGGTTTTCAGCACTATAGCCTTAACCGTTACTAAGGGGAGTAACTGTGATTTACACGGCCTCCAGGACCTTTTATGCAAAATGAGGTAGAGTGCGGCGTGTCTGAAAATTCACGGGACTTGCCACAGGATGTTGTGCTGCTGCACAGCGCTGCTCTAACCATTGCTGTTGGCCACAGTCTAAGCTTCACAGCCCCTTGAGCATCCCTTACATCCAGTGCTGGGCTGGTGCTGGCTGGCCCCGAACACTACGCCCTTGTGAAGCCCCTGCAGCCTGCACAGGAACTTGCTGCCGTTCCCCTTCACCAGTAGCAGATTGTTGGATGACTGAAGTCACATTTGTGTTGAAAATGGCACTGCCGGCTATTGCCACGGAAATACAACTGTAACCAATACTGATATGGGAGAGCAAGCACTGGCAGCAGGCAGGATCACCAATCATGTTGAACGTTCATTAACGTAAATGCACACTGACTTCGGGAGATGAGTGTGGAGCTTGTAGGACATGTTTAATCTTCACATCTTCTCTTGAGACCGTGAGCACCTATGTTACAAACTCAGACATTCTTTGTCATTTTTAGAGTTTGACCATTTCACGATTAACTCATTGTTGTGGTCTTTATAGTTTTAAGTCAATTAGTTGCTTTGAAAATCGGCTCAAAAAGTTGTAAGTCTGCTGGCAGATATATAGTTAGTTAGTGTGTGTTTATCAG
>NW_027251621.1:594847-717347 GCF_044704955.1 Pristiophorus japonicus | reverse complement strand
GGATTATTCCAGGATTACCTGATGTTGGTGCCTCTGTGCTCCAGGGTCACAATGTTGGTATCAAAGTTCCTGGGATCACTCGGTGTTGGGGCTGGATTACTTCTGATTATTTTTTTAGTAAGAAGGAGGAGCGGAAAGCAGAGAAAGGGAATGGGAAATGAATTGACAATGTCTCTCTTTGTATTTAACAGCTTTAATTAAAGCGGATCTCAGGAGACAGAGGGCAAACATGCTGCACAACACTGTGAGTAAAATCCTGTTTCGAGCCTTCATATATACTTGGCATGCTTGGCTTTGCTTGGGGAAAAGCCTTTCTGTGGAATTCTCTCAAAGAAACAGTGGATAGATTTTCCGATTGGTTAGGCCCGATTAACAGGCGCAAAATGGTTGCCATAAACATTGCAAAATTGCATGGTGTTATTTAATCGTCCATGCAATTTTGCAACATTTACACCGATGTAGTGCTCAGTCATCTGCCAAATAAAATGGGGTGCTGGGTGTGCTGTTTATGAAAGTGCATTTAAATGCCCTGGAGGTAGATTTGTAGCAGAACTATTTAGATTATTCTAAACCTTCGTTCTTCCTTTTTTGTTCTTTCCAGTTTACATTGAGTTGGTCAGGAGACTGTGGGGCCGAAATTCCGGGTCTCGGTGAGACCAGTCACTGCCCGTTAGCGGCGGGCATGTGTCGGAATCCCACGGCCACCACTTTGTGGTCAACTGGCCGCCCCGACCCAAATTTAGCTGGGGGATTTTTCTCAGCTTGGACCCAATTCCGCCGCAAGTGCGTCATCAAAACGTGCACCACTGCTCTCCCTCACCTGAAAAATACACCGACACAAATTCAGGTAAAAAAAATGGATGCCCCGTCGCACGGTGCCCCCAACAGCTTTTTCTGTCGGTGCACTGTGTCTCCTGTCTCTCGGCCCTGGCAGTACAGCAGAAATTAAAGGGGAGGGCCGAATGCCACGGCCGTCATATAGCTTTTTGAGCCGGCTGACTTCCACGCCGGCCGGACTGTTGTGCCCGTGGGTTTGGTCGGGCCACCAGCGGGCAGCCTGGCATCCCCTCTTGGGTTCCAGGCTGCTGGCCCGACTGAAACCCTCCCTGGTGGCCCAGTGGGCCGAAGTTTAAAAATCCCCGATTCTCTTGCCGTTAATGGAGGGGAGGGAGCACGTGACGCACACGCGCAGTGACGCAGCGGCAGACACTCGATCCTGCCTCAACTTCCGCCCCGGAAAAAAACTTCAATCAGCTGAAAATTGATTGGACGGCCGCCTCCACACTCCCGGCGCTTAAAACAGGTCAGAAATCAGCGGTGCACCAGCTTTCTTGCTGCCTGAATTCCAGCCCCTGAGTGCCCGGAACTGCCAATGAGGTTTTGGGACAGTCGGTTACCCAGAGGCAGTCTCCCCGTACTTGTGTCTTTTTTGTGAGAAAAGAATAAGAGGTGGCAAACAAGTCCTGCTGCACTACAGAGAGACTATGCCCACCTGCCAGCCACATTCACTGCCAGAGGCAGGTCTACCTGTCCGCACCTCTCTGGAACTGACCGGGTCAGTAAACAGGTAGTTTCAGAGCTGTAAGGACACCCTGCAGCTAACTGGCAGTACCAGTAGTTGTGGTCAGCGGTATTCTCAAGTCCTCTTCCTCCTTTCAGGCATGCTTCCTATGGAGAGGGTGCCCTGCTGTGGGAGCTGGGCTACCAACCTCATTCCCACCTTATTCTCTGCACAACCTCCAATTACCAACCGTCCAACAGTTGCTTCAAGTGTAGTGCCACTCTGTCACTTTGCTACAGGTGCCACTTACTGTCTCCACACATATAACAACATCAGAAATAGGAGCAGGAGTCGGCCATTCAGCCCCTCGAGCCTGCTCCGCCATTTAATACCATCATGGCTGATCCGATCATGGACTCAACTCCACTTCCCTGCCCACTCCCCATAACCCCTTATCCCCATATCGGTGAAAGAAACTGTCTATTTCTGTCTTAAATTTATTCAATGTCCCAGCTTCCACAGCTCTCTGAGGCAGCGAATTCCACAGATTTACAACCCTCTGAGAGAAGAAATTTCTCCTCGTCTCAGTTTTAAATGGGTGGCCCCTTATTCTAAGATCATGCCCTCTAGTTCTAGTCTCCCCCATCAGTGGGAACATCCTCTCTGCATCCACCTTGTCGAGCCCCCTCATAATCTTATACGTTTCGATAAGATCACCTCTCATTCTTCTGAATTCCAATGAGTAGAGGCCCAACCTACTCAACCTTTCCTCATAAGTCAACCCCCTCATCCCCGGAATCAACCGACTGAACCTTCTCTGAACTGCCTCCAAAGCAAGTATATCTTTTTGTAAATATGGAAACCAAAACTATACGCAGTATTCCAGGTGTGGCCTCACCAATACCCTGTACCATTGGCCTTCCTGATCACTTGCTGTACCTGCATACTAACTTTTTGTGTTTCAGGTCCCCAGGTCCCGCTGTACTGCGACACTTTGCAATCTTTCTCCATTTAAATAATAACTTGCTCTTTGATTTTTTTCTGCCAAAGTGCATGACCTCACACTTTCCAACATTATACTCCATCTGCCAAATTTTTGCCCACTCACTTAGCCTGTCTATGTCCTTTTGCAGATTTTTTGTGTCCTCCTCACACATTGCTTTTCCTCCCATCTTTATATCGTCAGCAAACTTGGCTACGTTACACTCAGTCCCTTCTTCCAAGTTGTTAATATAGATTGTAAATAGTTGGGGTCCCAGCACTGATCCCTGCACCACCCCACTAGTTACTGGTTGCCAACCTGAGAATGAACCATTTATCCTGACTCTCTGTTCTCTGTTAGTTAGCCAATCCTCTATCCATGTTAATATATTACCCTCAACCCTGTGAACTTTTATCTTGTGCAGTAACCTTTTATGTGGCACCTTGTCAAATGCTTTCTGGAAGTCCAAATACACCACATCCGCTAGTTCCCCATTATCCACCCTGTTCGTTACATCCTCAAAGAATTCCAGCAAATTTGTCAAATATGACTTCCCCTTCATAAATCCATGCTGACTCTGCCTGACCAAATTTTGCTTTTCCAAATGTCCTGCTACTGCTTCTTTAATAATGGACTGCAACATTTTCCCAACCACAGATGTTAGACTAACTGGTCTATAGTTTCCTGCTTTTTGTCTGCATCCTGTTTTAAATAGGGGCGTTACATTTGCAGTTTTCCAATCTGCTGGGACCTCCCCAGAATCCAGGGAATTCTGGTAAATTACAACCAATGCAGCCACTATCCCTGCCGCTACTTCCTTAAGACCCGAGGATGCAAGCCATCAGGTCCAGGGGATTTATCTGCCTTTAGTCCCATTATCTTACTGAGTACCACCTCCTTAGTGATTGTGATTGTGTTAAGTTCCTTCCTCCCTATAGCCCCTTGACTATCCACTGCCGGAATATTGTTATTATCCTCTACCGTAAAGACTGATACAAAATATTTGTTCAGAGTTTCTGCCAACTCCATGTTCCCCATTACTAATTCCCCGGTCTCGTCCTCTAAGGAACCAACATTTACTTTATCCACTCTTTTCCTTTTTATATACCTATAGAAACTCTTAGCCAGTGGGCATTTTTGTTAACCCAAATGACTTTCTAAAGGCTAGAATATACATTTTAAAATATTAGTATCTTTTGTAAAGCCCAGCAAAACTACCTTTTGATCTCTCATCATCCTAAGCAGCCCATTAAGGACTGCTACCTAATCGGAGCCATTGTCTGGGACTTCTCGTGGGGTTTAAACCTGTGAGTGGGAATCAAACACACCAGGCAGCTCGAAGGAAGGGGACAGACACTGACACTGAATCATAGAATCACAGAAAGTTACAGCACGGAGGGAGGCCATTCGGCCCATCGTGTCTGCGCTGGCCGACAAAGAGCTACCCAGCCTAATCCCACTTTCCAGCTCTGGGTCTGTAGCCCTGTAGGTTACGGCACTTCAGGTGCACATCCAAGTACTTTTTAAATGTGGTGAGGGTTTCTGCCTCTACCACCCTTTCAGGCCGTGAGTTCCAGACCCCCACCACCCTCTGGGTGAAGAAATTTCCCCTCAAATCCCCTCTAAACCTTCTACCAATTACTTTAAATTTATGCCCCCTGGTTGTTGACCCCTCTGCTAAGGGAAATAGGCCCTTTCTATCCACTCTATCCAGGCCCCTCATAATTTTATACACCTCAAATCAGGTCTCCCCTCAGCCTCCTCTGTTCCAAGGAAAACAAACCCAGCCTATCCAATCTTTCCTCATAGCTTAGATTGTCCACTCCCAGCAACATCCTCGTAAATCTCCTCTGTACCCTCTCCAGTGCAATCACATCCTTCCTGTAATGTGGTGACCAGAACTGCACGCAGTACTCCAGCTGTGGCCTAACCAGTGTTTTATACAGTTCAAGTATAACCCCCCCTGCTCTTGTATTCTATGCCTCGGCTAATAAAGGCAAGCATTCCGTATGGCTTCTTAACCACCTTATCCACCTGGCCTGCTACTCTCAGGGATTGTAGACATGCACTCCAAGATTCCTTTGTTCCTCCACACTTCTCAGTGCCCTACCATTTAATGGGCTCAATTTTCCCAGGTTATTTGCGCCGTTTTTTTGGCATGTGCCATTTTTTCTGACGTAAGTATTTAATTCAAAGTTTCTCCCTGGAATCTCGCTGTAGCTGCTTGCGTTACGATTTTTCTCCGTTAGCTTTTTTTGATGTCATGTCTGTGCCAGTTTTCAGCATTTTTCGCAGTTTGCCCAAAAATGTTAATCCTGGGTCGGCGTATCTGGCCACTCCCGAAAAACCTTCTGGTGAGTTAACAGAAAGCAGCGCACATTGAGACATCGGCGCTGAAAGATGCCATTGTTTTTCATCAAAGTTTTTGGAGGGAGTCAAGAACACTCTAAAAAAATCAATAATAAAATTCAACTTTTTTTTAATCTTTCAACGGAGTACATGGAAGTTTCTTGGATTTCTGAAGTTTTCATGTTTTTACTCACACGCCACCACCGAACGTTTTCAAGCAAGGCTGGAGTGTCGTAGCGTCGACCATCAGAATTGCCCCGCGCCCGGACACGGGCTCAGGGCTCAGGGCTCGGCTGGAAAACAATGGCGGGCCGGCGGGGGGGCGGTAAGGGAGGTGCCGATCGGAAGGCTGCTGCACCAGGCACAAGTCTGCTATGAGTTTGGGGGGGAGGGAGGGGAGAGAAGGGGAGAAGTCACAAGACCTGGGTGTGGTCCATCCTGTAAGAAATTCTACATCCTTGCACTGCGTTGTATCGCTGCAGCTGCGATTTTTCCAATGCTCTCACACAGCACCCAACGTTGTCACACACACAACTGGCTCTTTAAAAATGGCCAATTGCCAACCTGGAGCTGTACTGCACATGCGTGTCCATTGAAATAACGTCAAAAATGTCCGGGTTTTTTTCTGTGCATGCGCAGAAGGTGCAACATTTTTTCGGTGCAGACAGCAGCTTCACCCATCCCCCGCCCCACCCCTTAGGCAACTGGACACTCTGCACGACGCCAAATTTGAATTATACATCGGGGAAACATTGGCAAAATATTTCTGGCATAGCAAAACGGCATAACTCTGGCAATACGGCAGAAAATGGGCATGGGCAAAATTGAGCCCAATGTGTATTCTATTTCCTTGTTAGCCCTCCCCAAATGCATTACCTCACACTTCTCCGGATTGATTTCCATTTGCCACTGTTCTGCCCACCTGACCGGTACATCGATATCTTCCTGCAGTCTACAGCTTTCTTCTTCATTATCAACCACACGGCCGATTTTAGTATCATCTGCGAACTTCTTAATCATACCCCCTATATTCAAGTCTAGATCATTGATATACACCACGAAAAGCAAGGACCTAGTCCTGAGCCCTGTGGAACCCCACTGGAAACATCCTTCCAGTCACAAAAACACCCATCAACCATTACTCTTTGCTTCCTGCCTCTGAACCAATTTTGGATCCAACTTGCCACTTTGCCCTGGATCCAATGGGCTTTTACTGTTGTGACCAGTCTGCCATGTGGGACCTTATCAAAAGCTTTGCTAAAATCCATATACACTACATCATACACACTGCCCTCATCGATCCTCCTCGAAAAATTCAATCAAGTTAGTCAGACACGACCTTCCCTTAACAAATCCATGCTGATTAATCCCTGCCTTTGTAAGTGAAGATTTATCCTGTCCCTCAGAATTTTTTCCAATAATTTTCCCACCACTGAGGTTAGGCTGACAGGCCTGTAATTACTCAGTCTATCCCTTTCTCTCTTCTTAAACAAGGGTACCACTGAAATAACAGCTCCATCCCTAAACCTCTTCCTGTCCTTCTCTTTCATTTCATGGGATGTAGGAATGCTCTTTGTGTTGACTTGTGGAAATGATACTAACTCTTTCAAGGAAGGTGGTTTGTTCAAGCCTGTTGGGCACTGTTTTTGTGAAGCGCTTTCAACAGAACTTTAAATGTGTTTATCATTTAAATGTTTTTTCCTTGGTCAGCAAACAAGTATCTGTACCGGGTGTTCAGCACTCGGCGGTGTAGAGTCAGGAGAATCAGACCCTTCCTGTAGTCATGGCCTGCCATGTGCACTTGTTGGGCCCTAAATAACCCCAGTTTCTGTAGTTGACATGAATCACATGGTGACAACAATAGCAATCGCTGTGAAAGGATGTTTGGTGCTGGTTGCTTCTGTAGCTAGTCTCGGATTGGGTGTTGGGTGAGGTGGTCCTAGTGCATGGCTTGTGTAGGCCTGTAGCTCCTCGCGCACAGCAGCAGCACTAACTGGCAATTGATGTTTGATCACTAATGTCTAATGACGTGTAGCGTGTGTATTGCAGAGCATAGGAGCAAATCACCTTCTCGATTACGGTTCAACAGCGGCCACGATTTCCTCATACATCTTCCCTCTTCGCTTGTTGTCGTCGGAGGTAGGAACTAGAATCACCTTTTCCTTCATGGTTGACTTTGGATTTGAGTCACCTGCTCTAACTGCCCACAGTAACCAACACTGTGAACCAATACTGAGGCAGTGTCAGGAGCACACATTTCCACTCATACATTGTTGGTGTCCCTCTGAAGAATGAATGATGCACTATAAAGTGGAATGTCCCATATTTGTATGCTAGAACATAACAACATAAGAAATAGGAGCAAGAGTCGGCCATTTGACCCCTTGAGTCTGCTCCGCCATTTAATACAATCATGGCTGATCTGATCATGGACTCAGCTCCACTTCCCCGCCCGCTCCCCATAACCCTTTACTCCCTTATCACTCAAAAATCTGTCTATCTCCACCTTAAATATATTCAATGACCCACCTCCACAGCTCTCTGGGGCAGAGAATTCCACAGATTTACAACCCTCTGAGAGAAGAAATTCCTCCTCATCTCAGTTTTAAATGGGTGGCCCCTTATTCTGAGACTATGTCCCCGAGTTTTAGTTTCCACTATGAGTGGAAATATCCTCTCTGCATCCACCTTGTCGAGCCCCCTCATTATCTTATATGTTTCGATAAGATCACCTCTCATTCTTCTGAACTCCAATGTGTATAGGCCCAACCTACTCAACCTTTCCTCATAAGTCAACCCCCTCATCTCCGGAATCAACCGAGTGAACCTTCTCTGAACAGCCTCCAATGCAAATATATCCTTCCTTAAATACAGAGACCAAAACTGTACGCAGTACTCCAGGTGTGGCCTCACCAATACCCTGTACAGTTGTAGCAGGACTTCTCTGCTTTTATACTCTATCCCCCTTGCAATAAAGGCCAACATTCCATTTGCCTTCCTGATCACTTGCTGTACCTGCATACTCACTTTTTGTGTTTCATGCACAAGGACCTCCAGGTCCCTCTGTACTGCAGCACTTTGCAATTTTTCGCCATTTAAATTATAATTTGTTTTTCTATTTTTTCTGCCCAAGTGGATAACCTTATATTTTCCCACATTATACTCCATCTGCCAAATTTTTGCCCACTCACTTAGCCTGTCTATATCCCTTTGCAGATTTTTTGTGTCCTCCTCACAATTTGCTTTCCCACCCATCTTTGTATCATCAGCAAACTTGGCTACATTACACTCGGTCCCTTCATCCAAGTCATTAATATAGATTGTAAATAGTTACGGACCCAGCACCGATCCCTGTGGCACCGTTTGCCAACCAGAAAATGATCCATTTATCCCGACTCTCTGTTTTCTGTTAGTTAGCCAATCTTCTATCCATGCTAATATATTACCCCCAACCCCTGGTGGCTTTTATCTTGTGCAGTAACCTTTTATGTGGCACCTTATCGAATGCCTTCTGGAAATCCAAGTACACCACATCCACTGGTTCCCCCTTATCCACCCTGTTCGTTACATTCTCAAAGAACTCCAGCAAATTTGTTAAACATGACTTCCCTTTCATAAAACCATGCTGACTCTGCTTGATTGAATTATGCTTTTCCAAATATCCTGCCACTGCTTCCTTAATAATGAACCCCAGCATTTTCCCAACCACAGATATTAGGCTAACTGGTCTATAGTTTCCTGCTTTCTGTCTGCCTCCTTTTTTAAATAGGGGCGTTACATTTGTGGTTTTCCAATCTGCTGGGACCTCCCCAGAATCCAGGGAATTTTGGTAAATTACAACCAATGCATCCACTATCTCTGCAGCCACTTCTCTTAAGACCCTGGGATGTAAGCCTTCAGGTCCAGGGGACTTGTCCACCTTTAGTCCCATTATTTTACTGAGTATGACTTCATTAGTGATAGTGATTGTATTAAGTTCCTCCCCACCTATAGCTGCTTGTTTATCCAATATTGGGATGTTTTTGGTGTCTTCTACTATGAAGTCCGATACAAAATATTTGTTCAAAGTCTCTGCCATTTCCCTGTTCCCCATTATTAATTCCCCAGTCTCATCCTCCAGGGGACCAACATCTACTTGAGCCACTCTTTTCCTTTTTATGTAGAAACTCTTACGATCTGTTTTTATATTTCGTGCTAGTTTACTTTCATAATCTTTCTTTTAGTTGTTCTCTGCTGGCTTTTAAAAGTTTCCCAATCCTCTGGCCTCCCACTAGTCTTGGCCACATTGTATGCCCTTGTTTTCAATTTGATACCATCCCTTATTTCCTTAGTTAGCCACGGATGGTTATCCCTTCTCTTACAGTCTTTCCTTCTCATTGGGAAAATTATTGTTGCGAGTTATGAAATATCTCCTTAAATGTCTGCCACTGCTCATCAACCATCCCATTCCATTCTTTAATCTATTTTCCCAGTTTACTTTGGCCAACTCTGCCTTCGTACCTTTGTAGTCTCCTTTATTTAAGCTAAGGACCCTGGTTTGAGAATCAACTTTCTCACCCTCCAACTGAATTTCAAATTCAACCGTGTTATGATCACTCTTTCCTAGAGGATCCTTTACTAGGAGATCATTTATTAATCCTGTCTCATTACACAGGACCAGATCTAAGATAGCCTGCTCCCTGGTTGGTTCTGCAACGTACTATTCAAAGAAACTATCCCGGATACACTCTATGAACTCTTCCTCAAGGCTACCCTGACCAATTTGCTTTGTCCAATCAATATGAAGATTAAAATCACCCATGATTATTGCCGTTCCTTTATTACAAGCCTCCATTATTTCTTGATGTATACTCTGTCCAACAGTGTAGCAACTGTTGCACCCACCAGTAACATATTCCCTTTATTATTCCTTATCTCCACCCAAACTGATTCAACATCTTGATCCTCTGAGCAAATATCGTTTCTCACTAACGCATTGATCTCATCCTTTATTAATAGTGCTGCAAGTATCTGCCGAAGGCCAAATATCATTACATGTCACAATTCACGCAGAGTATGTCCTTGAATCTGTAATGGAAAATGTGCTTGCTCACTCAATCCATCCTGCCTCAGAGACATGGCCTCTTGTACATCGCTAGCTCTTCTATCAGTGTGTATGTTCCTACGTTAATCCCCGCCCAGTACAGCAGTGAAAGGAACATCATTGCCCATCAGTTTACAGATACCAGGCACTGTTCTGTATTAAAAATGAACCTAAAGTCCAAGTACACATAATATGCGCGTGCACTTAATGTGCTCATTTGGATATTGTGATTTTTACATAAAACGTTCTTTTTCCATTATTCTTCAAAGTATATAGAGGCAGAGCAACATAGAAAACATCGAAAATAGGTGCAGGAGTAGGCCATTTGGCCCTTCGAGCCTGCAGCACCATTCAATAAGATCATGGCTGATCATTCCCTCAGTACCCCTTTCCTGCTTTCTCTCCATACCCCTTGATCCCTTTAGCCATAAGGGCCATATCTAACACCCTCTTGAATATATCCAATGAACTGGCCTCAACAACTCTCTGCGGTAGAGAATTCCACATGTTAACAACTCTCTGAGTGAAGAAGTTTCTCCTCATCTCGGTCCTAAATGGCTTACCCCTTATCCTTAGACTATATCCCCTGGTTCTGGACTTCCCCAACATCGGGAACATTCTTCCTGCATCTAACCTGTCCAGTCCCGTCAGAATTTTATATCTTTCTATGAGATCCCCTCTCATCCTTCTAAACTCCAGTGAATACAGGCCCAGTCAGTCCTGCCACCCCGGGAATCAGTCTGGTGAACCTTCGCTGTCATTATGCTAGTGTGTGCACACACCTTTCACTTGGAAACCGAGCAGACAGCATCCTGCATACATAGAAACATAGAAATTTACAGCGCAGAAGGAGGCCATTCCGATCCATCGTGTCCGCGCCGACCGACAAAGAGCCGTACGGCCCTCGGTCAGCAGCCCTGAAGGTTACAAACAAACCCATGAACAATGGCAGAAAGGCAAAAAGCACCCAGCCCAACCAGTCCGCCCCACTCAACTGCGACACCCCTTATACTGAAACATTCTACACTCCACCCCAACCGGAGACATGTGATCTCCTGGGAGAGGCAAAAACCAGATAAAAACCCAGGCCAATTTAGGGAGAAAAAATCTGGGAAAATTTCTCTCCGACCCATCCAGGCGATCGATACTAGTCCAGGAGATCACCCTGGCCGTATTCTATTCCCTGCAGTACTTACCATTATATCTGCTCTGTCCAACAAAAGGTCATCCAGTCTAATCCCAATTACCAGCTCTAGGTCCGTAACCCTGCAGGTTACTGCACTTTAAGTGCCCATCCAACCATCTCTTAAAAATGGTGAGGGTTTCTGCATCCAGATCCCCACAACCCTCTGTGTAAAGAACCCCCCCCTCAAATCCCCTCTAAATCTGCCACCAACCACCTTAAAACTATGCCGCCTCGTAATAGACCCCTCCACCAATGGAAATAGACCCTTCCTATCCACTATGTCCAGGTCCCTCAATATGTTGTACACCTCAATGAGGTCTCCTCTTGACCTCCTCTGTTCCAATGAGAACAAACCCAGCCTATCCAATCTGTCCTCATAACTAAGATTCTCCATTCCAGGCAGCATCCCAGTAAATCTCCTCTGCACCCTCTCGAGTGCAATCACGAGCTTCCTATAATACGGCGACCAGAACTGTATGCAGTACTCCGGCTGTGGCCTAACCAAAGTATTATACAGTTTAAACATAAACTCCTTGCTCTTATATTCTATGACTCGGCCAATAAAGGCAAGCATTCCGTATGCCTTCTTAACCACCTTATCCACCTGGCCTGCTACTTTCAGGGATCTGTGGACAAGCACTCCAAGGTCCCTTTGTTTTTCTACACTATTAAGTGGCCTACCGTTTAATGTGTATATCCTTTCCTTATTAGCTCTCCCAAAGTACATCACCTCACACTTCTCTGAATTAAATTCCATTTGCCACTGCTCTGCCCACCTGACCAGTAGATTGATATCCTCCTGCAGCCCATGACTTTCCTCTTCATTATCAACCACACAGCCAATTTTAGTGTCGTCTGCAAACTTCTTAATCATACTCCCTGTATTCAAATCTAAATTGTTGATATATACCACAAAAAGCAAGGGACCCAGTACTGAGCCCTGTGGAACCCCACTGGAAACATCCTTCCAGTCACAAAAACACCCATCAATTATTACCCTTTGCTTCCTACCTCCAAGCCAATTTTGGATTTAACGTGACACTTTGCCCTGGATCCCATGGGCTTTAACCTTCGTGACCAGTCTACCATGTGGGACCTTATCAAAAGCTTTGCTAAAATTCATATACACCACATCGTACACACTGCCCTCATCGACCCTCATGGTTACCTCCTCAAAAAATTCAATCAGGTTATTCAGACACGATCTTCCCTTAACAAATCCCTCCTGACTGTCCCGAATTAATCCTTGCCTTGGCACAATAGTGTACATCTAATCAAAAAACACACAGCATTGTACTCTGTGCATTTGTGCCCAGACATCTTGTGTCTCATTCTTGCAATCGTGGCCTGTTATTGTGCTAATGTATGTGAAGTATAAACAAGTGAGGAAATCACTTACCCTCATTGTCTGATTGAAGCTTATTGTCCTTTATACCATGCTGCTGTCTTGCTTTTCTCTCTCTCTTGACATTCCCCTCTCTCCCTCCCTCCCTCTCAGACCCTCCTTAAAACCCACTTCTTCCAAGCTTTCAGTTACCCCTCCTAATATCCCCTTCTTTGGCTCAGTCTCAATTTTTGTTTGATCACGCTCCGGTGTTTTACTACATTAAAGCCACTATATCTTGATAATCCTGTAGGCTGTCTCTGTCACGGGTAACTACTGGTGACTGCAGTGTAGAAATGTTGCAGGAAGGATTAGATTGTTCCTATTAGTGCAGCTTTGTAAAGCATATTAGTGTATTATTGTATTATCATTGTACAGTATTATTGTATTGACCATTTTGATGGGAGAGGGTAGAAACATAAAGGCTGCCTGACTGTAAAGATGACTAAAATAGCCTTTTTCTGAGGTAAGAGGTAGAAGGGTCATCTGTTATGATAGTGTTTGTGTTTCTAAATCATCGTACCTCGCAAGCCTCTTCATCCATCTTGGACATGACAAATTTCTAGCCCAATTATTTGAGTGCCCCGGCTTATACAAATCATTGGCCGGTCCAGCAGGCAGTGTCCCACTGCGCAAGGCATTCTTGGACTGGAAACAGCAACACAACTCGAGAGCAACAAAGCAGCTTGACAGACGGCTGAAGGCCGAGGTCCAACAAAAAACTTGTGACCTAAAGAACAGATGGTGGGTGGGGACAGCTCAGGAGATCCAGCAGCTGGCCGACAACCATGACATGCGAGGATTCTTCAGCGCGGTCAAGACCACCGACGGCCCAAGTACCCAAGGCCCCACCCCACTGCTGGCCAGGAATGGAGAGCTGCTCATCGAGGACAGAGGCAGTCAGTGCCCGCTGGAAGGAGCACTTCGAAGATCTCCTTAACTGAGACTGTTTCGACATGAGTGTCCACGACTCTATCCCATAGCATGCTACCCGTCACCATCTCGGCACAATCCCAGCCCGGCATGAGGTAGAAAAGGCCATCCGACAACTGAAGAACAACAAGGCATCAGGAGCAGATGGAATCCCCACCGAAGCAGTAAAACATGGCGGAGAAGCACTTTTAGCGCGAATACACAATCTCATTTCTCTCATCTGGAAAGAGGAGAGCATGGCAGGGGATCTCAGGGATGCGATAATCTTGACCATCTTCAAGAAAGGCAACAAGTCCGACTGAGGTAACTACAGAGGAATTTCCCTACTGTCTGCCACTGGGAAAGTCATCAAGAATCCTCCTCAATTGCCTTCTCCCTGTGGCTGAAGAGCTCCTCCAGAGTCGCAATGCGGATCCTGCCCACTAAGGGGTACAACGGACATGATCGTCACCACACGGTATATCCAAGAGAAATGCAGGGAACAGCACCAACCCTTGTACATGGCCTTCTTTGACCTCACAAAGACCTTTGACACTCAACCGTGAGGGGTTATGGAGTGTCCTCCTCAGATTCAGCTGCCCCCAAAAGTTTGTCACCATCCTCTGCCTGCTCCACAATGACATGCAGGCCGTGATCCTGACCAGCGGATCCATCACAGACCCAATTCACATTCAGACCGGGGTCCAGCAAGGCTGTGTCATCACACCAACGCTCTTCTCGATCTCCCTTGCTGCAATGCTCCATCTCACCCTCAGCAAGCTCCCCGCTGGAGTGGAGCTAAACTACAGAACAAACGGGAATCTGTTCAACCTCCGCTGCCTCCAGACCAGACCCAAGGTCGTCCCATCCTCTGTCATCGAACTACAGTACGCAGACTGCGTCTGAGCACACTCGGAGGCCGAACTCCAAGCCATCGTCAACACCTTCACCGAGGTGTACGGGAGCATGGGCCTTACACTAAACATCTGTAAGACAAAGGTTCTCTACCAGCCTGCCCCCACCACACAGCACTGCACCCCAGTTATCCAAATCCATGACGTAGCCTTGGACAACGTGGACCATTTTCCTCGGGAGCCGACTGTCAGCAAGTGCAGACATTGATGACGAGGTCCAACACCGCCTCCAGTGCGCCAGCGCAGCCTTTGGTCACCTGAGGAAGAAAGTGTTTGAAGACTAGGCCCTCAAAACCGGCACCAAGCTCATGGTCTACAGCAGTCATGATACCCGCCCTCCTGTATGGCTCAGACATGGACCATATACAGCAGGCACCTCAAAACATTGGAGAAGTACCACCAACGCTGCCTCCGCAAGATCCTGCAAATCCATTGGCAGGATAGGCGCACCAACGCCAGTGTCCTCGCTCAGGCCAACATCCCCAGCATCGAAGCACTGACCACACTCGATCAGCTCTGCTGGATGGGCCACATCGTCCGCATGCCTGACACGAGACTCCCAAAACAAGCGCTCTACTCGGAGCTTCGACAGGGCAAGCGGGCCCCAGATGGGCAGAGGAAACGCTTCAAGGACACCCTCAAAGCCTCCTTGATAAAGTGCAACATCCCCATCGACACCTGGGAGTCCCTGGCCAAAGACCGGCCTAAATGGAGGAAGTGCATCCGGGAGGGCGCTGAGCACCTCGAGTCTCGTCGCCGGGAGCAACCGGAAGCCAAGTGCAAACAGCAGAAGGAGCGCAAGGCAACCCAAACTCCCCACCCACCCGTCTCTCCAGCCACCATCTGCCCCACCTGTGGCTGAGACTGTAGATCCCACGTTGGACTCATCACTCAACTGAGAACTCATTGTTAGTGTGGGAGCAAGTCATCCTCGACTCCGAGGGACTGCCTAAGAAGAAGAACTGCTTATCAATAGCAGAGTGCACGCGCCCCATAGTGCTACAGAGTGGGACTGTCCCGGGGATCGGGGGATGTAGGGAGTATCCCGGGGATCGGGGGATGTACCGAGTGTCCCGGGGATCGGGGGGTGTACGGAGTGTCCCGGGGATCGGGGGATGTACAGAGTGTCCCGGGGATCAGGGGATGTAGGGAGTATCCCGGGGATCGGGGGATGTACCGAGTGTCCCGGGGATCGGGGGATGTAGGGAGTATCCCGGGGATCGGGGGATGTACCGAGTGTCCCGGGGATCAGGGGATGTACCGAGTGTCCCGGGGATCGGGGGATGTAGGGAGTATCCCGGGGATCGGGGGATGTACCGAGTGTCCCAGGGATCGGGGGGTGTACGGAGTGTTCCGGGGATCGGGGGATGTACGGAGTGTCCCGGGGATCGGGGGGTGTACGGAGTGTCCCAGGGATCGGGGGGTGTACGGAGTGTCCCGGGGATCGGGGGATGTACCGAGTGTCCCGGGGATCGGGGGGTGTACGGAGTGTCCCGGGGATCGGGGGATGTACGGAGTGTCCCGGGGATCAGGGGATGTAGGGAGTATCCCGGGGATCGGGGGATGTACCGAGTGTCCCGGGGATCGGGGGATGTACCGAGTGTCCCGGGGATCGGGAGATGGAGGGTGTTTTCCGGGGATCGGGTGATGAAGGGAGTGTCCCGGGGATCGGGGGATGTACGGAGTGTCCCGGGGATCGGGGGGTGTACGGAGTGTCCCGGGGATCGGGGGATGTACCGAGTGTCCCGGGGATCGGGGGATGTACCGAGTGTCCCGGGGATCGGGGGATGGAGGGAGTGTCCCGGGGATCGGGGGATGTACGGAGTGTCCCGGGGATCGGGGGATGTACCGAGTGTCCCGGGGATTGGGGGATGTACGGAGTGTCCCGGGGATCGGGGGATGTACCGAGTGTCCCGGGGATTGGGGGATGTACGGAGTGTCCCGGGGATCGGGGGATGTACCGAGTGTCCCGGGGATTGGGGCAGTGCCCTATCTCCTAATCGTTGGTAATAATAGGAAATGTGAAACCTTGAAGATCTGAGGATATAATATCAATGGTAGTTCCCTGTCCACACTGAGAATTGAAGCTGATTATTGTTTGGGAGGGAGGTGATAAAGGGCTCTTTCTCTGCCTGGCTGGGTGTAAGAAGTGGCGATCCCCAGGGATCTGTTCTCAGCTTTTCACCGTATCTATCAGTGACTTGAATGAAGGAACAGACAGTTGTATATCCAAGTTCACAGGAACGGTTGTATAGATGGAGGCAGGACATTAGAACGGGACATTGTGAGTGGGTAAAACTGTGGAGCTCAACGCAGGAAAGTGTGAGCTCATCCACTTTGGATGTAAAAAAACACAACTCGGAATATTTTCTTCATGAGCAAAGACTAGGGACTGAGCAAAGGGATTTGGGTGTCGCTGTGCACAAATCACGAAAAGCTAGTGGACAGGTACAAAAAAGTAAATTAAAAAGGCTCCAATCCCGGGGGGGGGTCCGATTTCTGACCCTGGGGGGGGGGGTCTGACCCCGGGGCTCCGATTCCTCACCCTGGGGGGGGGGGGGTCTGACCCCTGACCCCGGGGCTCCGATTCCTGACCCTGGGGGGGGGGGGTCTGACCCAGGGGCTCCGATTCCTCACCCTGGGGGGGGGGGGGTCTGACCCCTGACCCCGGAGCTCCGATTCCTGACCCCGGGGGGGGGTCCGATTCCTGACCCTGGGGGGGGGTTCTGACCCCGGGGCTCCGATTCCTGACCCTGGGGGGGGGGTCTGACCCCGGGGCTCCGATTCCTGACCCTGGGGGGGGGGGTCTGACCCAGGGGCTCCAATTCCTGACCCTGGGGGGGGGGGGGGGGGGGTCTGACCCAGGGGCTCCGATTCCTGACCCTGGGGGGGGGGGGGGGGGGGGGGGGTCTGACCTCTGACCCCGGGGCTCCGATTCCTGACCCTGGGGGGGGGGGGTCTGACCCCTGACCCCGGGGCTCCGATTCCTGACCCTGGGGGTGGGTCTGACCCCTGACCCCGGGGCTCCGATTCCTGACCCCGGGGGGGGGGGGGGGTCCGATTCACACTATTGCACAAGGATTGCTCCCCGAGGGTTCCTGCATGTGCCGGGTTTCCCAACCCTGGGAACCGCAGCTGGTCACCGTTAAACCGGCAAAGCAGCTTCAGTCAGAAGCCTCCAGCCTTATCACCCTTGTGAAAGTGCCCCAAGAATTGGGTTGGCAGCTCGCAGCCCCCCCCCCCCCACCCGTCCCGCCTCCATTAACGGACGTTGGCGGATTGGGGTCGGCATTCAGAATTTTAACACTTCAAGCTCCCACCCGACAAAATCCCACCCGCTTTTTGGTTTAAAATCCCCGCCCCCTCCTCGCCGTGCCTCGGTTTATAAATGCATGGATCCCGTTTGCCTTCTCTACTTGTCCTGCCTCCTTCAATCCATGATAAGAACGGATAATCTTACAATGAGAGCCAGGCCCTTCAGGAGTGAAATCAGGAAACACTTCACACACAGGGCAGTCTCCTAAAAGCTGTGGATGCTGGGGCTCAATTGAAATTTTCAAGACTGAGAGATATTTTTGACAGGTAAGATTACCAAGGGATATGGAGGCTGGATAAACATACGAGGGAGAGGGGAATAGAGGGTGATGCTGAGAGAGTTAGATGAGGAAAGATGGGAGGAGTCTCGAGTGGAGCATAAACGCCGGCATGGCCTGTTTCTGTGCCGTATATCCGGTGTAAAGGCGGGTAACGGGAGTTAGGGGATCCATGGCTTTATAAACATCAGCATGGGGGGAAATTTTAAACCATAAAGTGAGCGAGTTTTTGTCGGGTGTTAAAAATCTGAATCAGGCTGCTTTCATCAGATGAACAACACGAGGGGCTAAATGGCTTCCTCCTGTTTTTTTATTTTATTCATGGGATGTGGGTGTCGCTGGCAAGGCCGGCATTTATTGCCCATCCCTAATTGCCCCTTGAGAAGGTGGTGGTGAGCCGCCTTCTTGAACCGCTGCAGTCCGTGTGGTGAAGGTGCTCCCACAGTGCTGTTAGGGAGGGAGTTCCAGGATTGTGACCCAGCGATGATGAAGGAACGGCCGATATATTTCCAAGTCAGGATGGTGTGTGACTGGGAGGGGAACGTGGAGGTGGTGGTGTTCCCATGCGCCTGCTGCCCTTGTCCTTCTAGGTGGGAGAGGTCGCGGGTTTGGGAGGTGCTGTTGAAGAAGCCTTGGCGAGTTGCTGCAGTACATCTTGTAGACGGTGCACACTGCAGCCAGGGGGCGCCGGTGGTGGAGGGAGTGAGTGTTGAAGGTGGGGGATGGGGGGCCAATCAAGCGGCTGCTTTGTCCTGGATGGTGTCGAGCTTCTCGAGTGTTGTTGGAGCTGCACCATCCAGGCAAGTGGAGAGTATTCCATCACACTCCTGACTTGTGCCTTGTAGATGGTGGAAAGGCTTTGGGGAGCCAGGAGGTGAGACACTCACCACAGAATACCCAGCCTCTGACCTGCTCTTGTACCACAGTATTTATGTTCCTATGTAACAGGCACAAGGGTGAACGTGTTCTTCCTGTTCTTTTTCCTACTCACTCTCTAACTGTTCACACTATCCTGACAAAGCTCTAACTGTCAGCTTCTATTTTTTCTTCAGTTGTGTGCACGCATGTAAAAATCTTGCATCATTTGTTGTTTGGTTTCTGGCCGTGGGGTCGTGTGGCCAGCAAGTTGAGTGACGGGCGCCTCTGGACTCGGGCTGTGCCCCAGTTGGACGTGCAGACCGGGTTCTGAATCATGTGTTGGGTTTGGACCCCACCTGGCCTTTAAATAGAGGCTACTGCAGCTGCTGGCTGCAGTCAGTGTGTTCCTAATGCTTTGTTTTATCCCATATCTCACAGCGCTTAGCCAGCAAGGCAGAGGAGGGAATCTGCAGTTCCATAATCTTAAACGAGGCAGCACTGTGAAGAGACGTTGAGTGAAGCACCCGAGACTGTGGACAGAGCCAAGGGCATGCAGCCAGCACGATGGCCCCACCGACAGGGTAGCAGGGACTGCTTTATATCTGCAGAGTCTCTTTGGAACTGATTTGCCAAAGTCTAATGTTTTGAATATGTATCATGATCACTTCTCTTGCAGGAAATGTTGATGCGTTTTCTAACTGTGTTGCTTCTCCTCATAATCACTCCATCTGCGTTAACTATTGCTCCCAGAATCCCGACCCCTCTGGGAAATCGCTCCCAGAATCCCGACCCCTCTGGGAAATCGCTCCCAGAATTGGACTTATTGTGCTGCTTTTTTCTATTTCTGAGCATCAATAAAATCTCTTGTCTCCTGAGGGACATCTGTTGGCACACAGAGCAGGGTGCTGTCCCTATCCCGTGGGTGCCGTCATATCCAGCGAGCGCTTGGACCTCAGTCAGATATTTTTGGAACGCTCCCTTAGCAGGTGTAACTACACAGCTCAGCACTGAACGATTTACAGTGATAAACCACACCGGCACACACCTGGAAAGAATCCAAAATTCTGCTTAACATTTTGTTTGGATTCTGAACTCCACAGCAATAATAAAGTGGTTGGTGCTGCAGCTTGTAGCCCCTGAGTCTGACGTGCAGTAGCTGGTGCCCGGTGCCCGGGCCTGGGGGTACAGGAGCGAGACTGTAAGCCGCTTGTACTGTTGCAGTTTGGGGCAAACCCAGTGATTCAGTATTGCCTCATCATTATACTTTTAAAATAAATATAAAGCCTACTCAGTTAGGCCTCAACGCAAATGTTTTACATGAGGACAAGGAGGGCCTGATAGTCTGATGCAGCACAGGAAGCCAATCATTCTATGAAGTAAGGACAGCAAGGGCACTTGATTTCATCGCTTGCCCCCAACTCTTCACTCTTTCGTAAGGCTGCATCTGTTTTAGCCAATGAAGGAGCAACGTTTGTCAGCTGTGACTCTGAGGCTGAGGCATGATCCCCGGTGAACTGATTCCTGTTTGATTACAGGCCTGTATGTATAGATGATGTGCTCCTTCGGGCAGAGCCAGGGTCCTGGCCATCTCTCGCACCTTCTGTGCCAGTTAGGACCAAGTGTATTCTACTCCCCAGTAAGACCAACAGTGAGATTTTATTCATCTGCATTTGGAAAATAGCAACACAAATCACAGGGTCTGTTGATGGTATTTCAAATTGAAAGAATGGAGTAGAGTTCCGAATTATAAATAAAATTTCAGCACTGACTGCTAAAATGTGATTGATTTGATTCAGTCCTTTGTTACCGGGCCTGCAGCGTTTGAATGGGCGACAGAGACTGCAGCGTTTGAATGGGCGACAGAGACTGCAGCGTTTGAATGGGCGACAGACTGCAGCGTTTGAATGAGCGACAGAGACTGCAGCGTTTGAATGGGCGACAGACTGCAGCGTTTGAATGGGCGACAGAGACTGCAGCGTTTGAATGGGCGACAGAGACTGCAGCGTTTGAATGGGCGACAGACTGCAGCGTTTGAATGGGCGACAGAGACTGCAGCGTTTGAATGGGCGACAGAGACTGCAGCGTTTGAATGGGCGACAGCCTGCAGCGTTTGAATGGGCGACAGACTGCAGCGTTTGAATGGGCGACAGACTGCAGCGTTTGAATGAGCGACAGAGACTGCAGCGTTTGAATGGGTGACAGCCTGCAGCGTTTGAATGGGCGACAGAGACTGCAGCGTTTGAATGAGCGACAGAGACTGCAGCGTTTGAATGGGCGACAGAGCCTGCAGTGTTTGAATGGGCGACAGAGACTGCAGCGTTTGAATGGGCGACAGACTGCAGCGTTTGAATGGGCGACAGAGACTGCAGCGTTTGAATGAGCGACAGAGACTGCAGCGTTTGAATGAGCGACAGACTGCAGCGTTTGAATGGGCGACAGAGACTGCAGCGTTTGAATGGGCGACAGAGACTGCAGCGTTTGAATGAGCGACAGAGACTGCAGCGTTTGAATGAGCGACAGACTGCAGCGTTTGAATGGGCGACAGAGACTGCAGTGTTTGAATGGGCGACAGAGACTGCAGCGTTTGAATGGGCGACAGACTGCAGCGTTTGAATGGGCGACAGAGACTGCAGCGTTTGAATGAGCGACAGAGACTGCAGCGTTTGAATGAGCGACAGACTGCAGCGTTTGAATGGGCGACAGAGACTGCAGCGTTTGAATGGGCGACAGAGACTGCAGCGTTTGAATGAGCGACAGAGACTGCAGCGTTTGAATGGGCGACAGAGACTGCAGCGTTTGAATGGGCGACAGACTGCAGCGTTTGAATGAGCGACAGAGACTGCAGCGTTTGAATGGGCGACAGAGACTGCAGCGTTTGAATGGGCGACAGAGACTGCAGCGTTTGAATGAGCGACAGAGACTGCAGCGTTTGAATGAGCGACAGACTGCAGCGTTTGAATGAGCGACAGAGACTGCAGCGTTTGAATGAGCGACAGAGACTGCAGCGTTTGAATGAGCGACAGACTGCAGCGTTTGAATGAGCGACAGAGACTGCAGCGTTTGAATGGGCGACAGAGACTGCAGCGTTTGAATGGGCGACAGACTGCAGCGTTTGAATGGGCGACAGAGACTGCAGCGTTTGAATGAGCGACAGAGACTGCAGCGTTTGAATGGGCGACAGAGACTGCAGCGTTTGAATGAGCGACAGAGACTGCAGCGTTTGAATGAGCGACAGACTGCAGCGTTTGAATGAGCGACAGAGACTGCAGCGTTTGAATGAGCGACAGACTGCAGCGTTTGAATGAGCGACAGAGACTGCAGCGTTTGAATGGGCGACAGAGACTGCAGCGTTTGAATGGGCGACAGAGACTGCAGCGTTTGAATGAGCGACAGAGACTGCAGCGTTTGAATGGGCGACAGAGACTGCAGCGTTTGAATGAGCGACAGAGACTGCAGCGTTTGAATGGGCGACAGAGACTGCAGCGTTTGAATGGGCGACAGAGACTGCAGCGTTTGAATGGGCGACAGAGACTGCAGCGTTTGAATGAGCGACAGAGACTGCAGCGTTTGAATGGGCGACAGAGACTGCAGCGTTTGAATGGGCGACAGAGACTGCAGCGTTTGAATGGGCGACAGAGACTGCAGCGTTTGAATGGGCGACAGAGACTGCAGCGTTTGAATGGGCGACAGAGACTGCAGACAAAATTTGTACAATGTGCACATCACACAAACTGGAACCTAACTACACAACCAAAGCAGTTTACAGCATGGCAGGAGGCCAGTCAGCACACCATCAGCAATCAAAAAAACCATCTCACAACAACTCCAACATGTGCCAATTGCAACAGAAAAAGGATTTACTGAAAGAAGGATGTGGGCTTGGGGCAGTGCGTTCCTTGGGACCCTCCCTCCGTCCGCGGGACTCTTCTCCGTCCTATGAGGCCCTCTCTCCATCCCGCGGGACCCTCCATCCCGTGAGACCCTCCTTCCGTCCCGTGGGATCCTCTGCCAGAGTAGGTAATTGTACAACACAGTGTGTTACTGATCTGTCGCTTTCCCCCTCCCCCGATGTCAGATAGGTCTCATTGTCCTTGGATTAGGGGGTGGAAAATAAATTCAGCTCTGGTTCCTGCTCCGCTTATTCTCCTGGTCCTTGCTGGAATTATAGAATGATACAGTGCAAAAGGAGGTCGTTCTGCCCCTCCTGCCTGTGTCGGCTATTTGGTAGAGCTATCCTTAGTCCCACTTCCCTGCTCTTTCCCCGCAGCCCGACAAAATGTTCTTCCTCCAAATGGGATTAAAGGGACAGTGGACGCCTGGAGTATTATGCACAGTTTTGGTCCCTTTAAGGCAAGTATATCCTTCCTTTGGTCGAGGGAGTGCAAGGGAGGTTCATTAGACTGATTCCTGGGATGAGAGGGCTGTAGTGTGAGAGATACAACAACTTGCATTTATATAGCTTTAATGTAGTAAAACATCCCAAAGCACTTCACAGGAGTATTATAGACAGAATTTGACACCAAGCTACATAAGGAGATATATGGGCAGGTGACCAAACGCTTGATCAAAGAGGTAAGTTTTGAGGAGTATCTTAAAGGAGGAGAGAGGCGGAGAGGTTTAGGGAGGGAGTTCCAGAGCTTGGGGCCCAGGCAGCTGAAGGCACGGCCACCGATGGTGGAGCGATTATAATCAGGGATGGTCAGGAGGCCAGAATTGGAGGAACACAGACATCTCGGGGGGTTGTGGGGCTGGAGGAGATTACAGGGATAGGGTGGGGCGAGGGCCATGGAGGGATTTGAAAACAAGGATGAGAATTTTTAAATTGAGGCATTGCTAGACCCCAGCTCATCTGCTGCTGAAACCCTCATCCATGCCTTTGTTATCTCTGGACTTGACTATTCTAACGCACTCCTGGCTGGCCTCCCATCTTCTAATCTATGTAAACTTGACGTGATCCAAAACTCGGCTGCCCATGTCCTAACCCCCACCTAGTCCCACTCACCCATCACCCCCTGTGCTCGCTGACCTACATTGGCCTCCCCCAGCCCCAGGGCCTACTCCAGCCCCGGGCCCAGGGCTGAGGCAGGGGCAGAGACGGGTGATGTTACAGAGTTGGAAATAGGCGGTCTTATGTGATCGGGACTCATCTCTGGGTCAAATACAACACAAAGGTTGCAAACCGTCTGGTTCAGCCTCAGACAGGAGTTGGGGAGAGGGATGGAGTCTGTGGCTAGGGAACGCAGTTTGTGGCGGGGACCGAAAACAATGGTTTTGGTCTTCCCAATATTTAGTTGGAAGAAATTTCTGTTGACCTAGTGCTGTGTCCCGCGGGGGTGGGTGAGGGTTAGGATGGGACTGAGAACATGCTGCACCCACCCACGGTCCGCGTTCACCAATGATGAATACCGACACGAGTGAGACAGTGCAAGGCGACATAGCTTGCGGGATTGGACCCCATCGACAGCAGCACCTTCAGGAGAGGGAAGAGTGGGAAAAATATTCATCGTCTGACTTCCAACTGGAACCCTAAACAAAGCATCATGTCCCTTACGGATTTTATCGTAATGCTATGGACCACGGAGGATTTATCTGATACACAGATTAACTTTCAGCATAAAAATATAAAATGTGTTTCAATAACTGAAAAAAATTCAGCTTTTATACAACTCTAAGAAATGGCAACGATTCCTGTGAAAGAGAATGCCAAGGATTGTAATCGGAACTCTGATTCCCCTTGTGAAATGAAAAAAATTTAATAAATTTGAACAAGGCTGTGAAATCCTCTTTAATGTAGTTCCTGACAATCACTCACGCAAACATTTCAGAAATTGTAACTATATCAACACAAGATCACTGCTCAGACAGTTCAGTATTAGCCCGCTGAGAACAATATGCCCAACACAGAGACTGCTGACTCCAACACATCTAACTGACAAGCACTACTGGCTTCCATGTGCCTGGGACCTGCTGGGGTGGGGGGAGGGGGAGATGATTTGAGGGGGGTGGTGATGATGGGGGGGAAGGAGAGATGATGGGCGGGGTAATGTGCAACACTCACTAGATGCTAATTGTCAGAACCCAGGTCAATGTATGACCTGTTTTAGCAGCAAGGATTGAGACGGACTGGACTGACAGAGTACCATTCCCTACAACTGTTTTGCCGATGATACCATCCCTCACACACCATGACCACACCTGGCCATCTGCCCAAGGCGCGCACACTTTCATTTTGGGTTCATTTCAAAGTGAGGGGAGGGAGAGAAAGGTATGTGCATGCATCTTCACACAAGGGATTGACTCACTGGGGGGGGGGGGGGGTTCCCGCTCCTGAACCTAAGAAATAGGAGCAGGAGTCGGCCATTATGCCCTCGAGCCTGCTCCACCATTCAATAAGATCATGGCTGGTCCGATCTCGGCCTCAACTCCACTTCCCTGCCCGCTCCCCATAACCCTCGACTCCCCAGTAGTTCAAATATCTATCTGGGCCTTGAATATACTCAATGACCCAGCCTCCGTAGCTCTCTGGGGCAGAGAATTCAAAAAGTTCACGACCTTCTGAGAAGAAATTCTCAGTTTTAAATTGGCGACCCCTTATTCTGCCCCCGTGTTCCAGATTCCCCACGAGGGAAACATCCTCTGCATCTGTCAAGCCCCCTCAGAATATTATTTGTTTTGATAAGATCACCTCTCATTCTTCTGAACCCCAATGAGTAGAGGCCCAATCTGCTCAACCTTTTCCTCATAAGTCAACCCCCTCATCCCCGGAATCAACCGAGTGAACCTTCTCTGAACTGCCTCCAATGCAAGTATATCCTTTCTTAAATACTGAGGCCAAAACTGTACGCAGTACTCCAGGTGTGGCCTCACCAATACCCTGTACAGTTGTAGCAGGACTTCTCTGCTTTTATACTCTATCCCCCTTGCAATAAAGGCCAACATTCCATTTGCCTTCCTGATCACTTGCTGTACCTGCATACTAACTTTTTGTGTTTCATGTACAAGGCCCCCCAGGTCCCTCTGTACTGCAGCACTTTGTAATCTTCATTTAAATAATAATTTGCTTTTCTATTCTTCCTACCAAAGATAACCTCACATTTTCCCACATTATACTCCATCTGCCAAATGTTTGCCCACTCACTTAGCCTGTCTATATCCCTTTGCAGATTTTTTGTGTCCTCACAATTTACTTTCCCATCCATCTTTGTATCATCAGCAAACTTAGCTACATTACACTCGGTCCCTTCATCCAAGTTGCTCGCTGGGGCGGGGGTTCCCTCCTCCCAAAGGTGCTGACTTGGGTATGGTTCTAAAGGTTCAGGGCACTCTGTACCCAAGGGCCATTCTTCATGCCTGAGCTAAGAGCTGGTTATTCAGTTGTCGGAAGCATCACATTGAAGCCTAACCTTACATAATTACAACCAGAAATTCCAGCGAGCACTGCAAACCCTGACCCCAGCCAGTGGCTTCAACATTTAACAAAAGTAAATCAGTGAATTGTTACAGACTTGGAACTGTCACACACAGTGGACAAGTGATAGTAAATTACAAACCGTTACAAACAATTTATTTTCACAATCATAATTTAGCGATGGCAAGAAAGACTCTCATTTCTACAGTGCCTTTCATGACCTCTGGACTTCCTAAAGTGCTCTCCAGGCCATTGCTTACTAGTGAAGAATAGTCGCTGTTAATTGCTGCCGGTTCAGTGGGCAGAGTGCCCGGATTACCTGGGCAGGAGGATGGCCTGATCTGTACTGTATCATTCCGATCGCTCCGCCCCTCCGAACAGGTTTTACATCCTCTTCGGTCGAATGGAATTCGCCTCCTGGGACTCCTCCATATACTGAAATCCAACCATCATTCCCAGGATGGACAAACCTACAGGGCAGAAGGAGCAAAAGTCAGTGGAAGAAAGTGCAATAGATACAGGACACCAGGTCTACTCTGACATCCTGCTCGCCTCCCCGCAGAAGGAAGGGTTACCAACAGCAGCTTAACTTACTGGCCACTAACAGGGGCGCGATGACTCCGATGGTGATGGGAGCTGTGTGATAAACGAATGATTCCGACAGGAAGTGACCAAGAGCCAGAATAAAGGTCCAGAGTGTGATGTGATACAACCTATGGGAAGAGAAAGAAAGTTAGCACCCCAATGGGTCACTCTGCCCCTCCCCCGGTCAATGGGTCACTCTCCCCTCATTAATGGGTCACTGCCCTTTCCTGGTCAATGGGTCACTCTCCTCCCCCAGTCAATGGGTCACCCTCCCCCTCCCCCAGTCAATGGGTCACTGCCCTTCCTCGGTCAATGGGTCACTGCCCTTCCCCGGTCAATGGGTCACTCTCCCCCAGTTAAGGGGTCACTCTCTCCCTCCCTGCCCCGTGTCAATGGGTCACTCTCCCCTGGTTAATGGGTCACTGCCCTTTCCTGGTCAATGGGTCACTCTCCCCTCCCCCGGTCAATGGGTCACTCTCCCCTGGTCAATGGGTCACTCTCCCCCGGTCAATGGGTCACTCTCCCCTGGTCAATGGGTCACTCTCCCCTGGTTAATGGGTCACTCTCCCCCTCCCCCGGTCAATGGGTCACTCCCCTGGTCAATGGGTCACTCTCCCCCGGTCAATGGGTCACTCTCCCCCGGTCAATGGGTCACCCTCCCCTGGTCAATGGGTCACTCTGCCCCTCCCCCGGTCAATGGGTCACTCTCCCCCACTGAGCAAATCAGAAGCCAAGCACAATATATACCCTCCATACTTGACCTCGTTAAATAGCACAGAGAAACACTTTAACACTTAGATACCAAATAAAGCTCCCTCTACACAGTCCCATCAAACACTCCCAGGGCAGGTACAGCACGGGTTAGATACAGAGTAAAGCTCCCTCTACACTGTCCCATCAAACACTCCCAGGGCAGGTACAGCACGGGGTTAGATACAGAGTAAAGCTCCCTCTACACTGTCCCATCAAACACTCCCAGGGCAGGTACAGGGGGTTAGATACAGAGTAAAGCTCTCTCTACACTGTCCCATCAAACACTCCCAGGGCAGGTATAGCACAGGTTAGATACAGAGTAAAGCTCCCTCTACACTGTCCCATCAAACACTCCCAGGGCAGGTACAGCACGGGGTTAGATACAGAGTAAAGCTCCCTCTACACTGTCCCATCAAACACTCACAGGGCAGGTACAGGGGGTTAGATACAGAGTAAAGCTCCCTCTACAGTGTCCCATCAAACACTCCCAGGGCAGGTACAGGGGGTTAGATACAGAGTAAAGCTCCCTCTACACTGTCCCATCAAACACTCCCAGGGCAGGTACAGGGGGTTAGATACAGAGTAAAGCTCTCTCGAGGCTCCTCCAAAGTCGCAGATACCTACATTCTGTTGTGAATATCCATCGCACATGTGCACCGAATGATGGAGGACAGCAGAGTCCAGATTCCAAACGTCCTCGCCTGGAGACCGTTCACTGCACGGAGACAAAAGCAAAATAAAACCAACAGCATGTTGACAAAAACCAGATGGGAGAGAGATTGGGTGGTCTCTGATGGGAACCCCCAGCTCACACTCACCGACCTCCAGCTCACACTCACCGACACCCAGCTCACACTCACCGACACCCAGCTCACACTCGCCGACACCCAGCTCACACTCACCGACCCCCAGCTCATACTCGCTGACCCCCAGCTCACACTCACCGACACCCAGCTCATACTCGCTGACCCCCAGCTCACACTCACCGACACCCAGCTCATACTCGCTGACCCCCAGCTCACACTCACCGACCCCCGGCTCACACTCACCGACCCCCAGCTCACACTCACTGACCCCCAGCTCACACTCACCGACCCCCAGCTCACACTCACCGACCCCCAGCTCATACTCGCTGACCCCCAGCTCACACTCACCATGACCCCCAGCTCACGCTCATTGACCCACAGCTCACACTCACTGACCCCAGCTCACACTCACTGACCCCAGCTCACACTCACCATGACCCCCAGCTCACTCAATGACCCCCAGCTCATACTCACCGTGACCCCAGCTCACACTCACCGTGACCACTAGCTCACACTCACTGACCTCCAGCTCACACTCACCGACCCCCAGTGCACACTCACCGACCCCCAGCTCACACTCACCGTGACCCCCAGCTCACACTCACTGACCCTCAGCTCACACTCACTGACCCCTAGCTCACACACACCGTGACCCACAGCTCACACTCACCGTGACCCCCCCCAGCTCACACTCACCGTGACCCCCCCAGCCCCAGCTCACTCACTGACCCTCAGCTCACACTCACTGTGACCCCAGCTCACACTCATCGTGACCCACAGCTCATACTCACCATGACCCACAGCTCACACTCACCGACCCCAGCTCACACTCACTGACCCACAGCTCACACTCACCGTGACCCCAGCTCACACTCACCGACCCCCGGCTTACACTCACCATGGCCCCCAACTTACACTCACTGATCCCCAGCTCACACTCACCATGGCCCCCAGCTCACACTCACTGACCTTATTCTGTGTCCGCTGGCCCCCCACCTCACCCCGGGCCCCCCTTTCCTTACCGAGTGTTGGGGTCCCCGTGTACAGTTTCTCCGATAAGAAGCTGTGGTCTCGGAAGCTCTGGATCGTGTTGCCTGCGGCTATGACAGCGACCATCAGCAGCCAACTGCGGAGCACATTGAGAAACCGACTCATCCTGCTGGGGGAGGGACCAGGGGAGAGGGGAGAGAGAGAGGGAGGGGGGAGAGAGAGGGGGAGGGGGAGGGGGGGAGAGAGAGGGGGAGGGGGAGGGGGGGAGAGGGGGGGAGAGAGAGGGGGAGGGGGAGGGGGGGAGAGAGGGGGAGGAGTGGAGAGAGAGGGGGAGCAGGGGAGGGGGAGGGGGGAGGGAGAGGAGGGGGTTGGGGGGACGAGGGAGAGAGTGTGAGGGGGGCGGGGGGAGAGAAACAACAACAACTCGTGTTTATATAGCCCCGTTAATGCAGTAAAGTGTCCCAACGCGCTTCAGAGCTGGAACAAGAAAAAAATTTGGCACGAAGCCTGTAAAGTCCTTACTCTACAGCATGAAACCACACGAGGCACATTCTGGGGACAAGGTCACTCTGTGACCTTAACTCTTTATTCACAGGACTCCAAAGACGATGACCCTGTGTGGGATCTCCCTTTTTATACCTGTGTGACCAGGTAAGGAGTGTCTCCCACAAGTTCACCCCTTGTGGTCAAGATGTGCATCTAGGTTGAGTGTATACAGTAATACAGTGGTGTCACATTGTGGTTACATACATGACATCACCTCCCCCCCAAAGTCTTATTGGGATCATAGTTTTAGTCTTTCAGGTGGTCTACGCTCCCTCGTGGAGCGCCGCAGTTGGGGCTCTGGTTGTTGGACACTGACGGGAGTGTCTGTCACCTGTGGTGATTCCGGCCTGTCCGGGCTGGCCGCAGGGACTGTGCATGCTGCTGAATGTTCTTGTTGCTCATTCACTGGCGGTGGTGTGGGCAACATCTCCTGATCTTCCTCAGGTTCCTCAGTGTCTATGCTGAACCTTTTTTTTTACTTGGTCCAGATGCCTACGGCATATCTGCCCATTGTTAAGTTTAACCACTATGACCCTGTTCCCCTCTTTGTCTATTACAGTGCCCTCAAGCCATTTGGGCCCCATGGCATGATTGAGGACAAACACGGGGTCATTTATTTCTATACATCGCCCCCTTGAGTTACAGTCATGGTACTCGTTTTGGGTCTGGCGCTTGCCCTCAACTATGTCGGTCAGGACTGGGTGACTGAGGGACAACCAAGTTTTGAGTGTCCATTTCATTAGTAACTCTGCGGGCGGGACCCCCATGAGCGAGTGTGGTCGGGATCTATAGGCCAGCAGGAGACGTGACAGGCGGCATTGTAGGGAGGGTCCTTGAATCCTGAGCATGCCTTGTTTAATGATTTGGACCGCACATTCCGCCTGGCCATTGGAGGCCGGCTTGAACGGCGCAGTCCTGACATGGTTGATGCCATTGCCCGACATAAACTCTCGGAATTTGTAGCTTGTGAAACACGGGCCATTGTCACTAACCAAGATGTCCGGCAAGCCGTGGGTTGCAAAGATCGCACGTAGGCTTTCCACGGTGGTGGATGACGTGCATGAATTCAGGATGATGCACTCGATCCATTTCGAGTACGCATCTACCACGATGAGGAACATCTTACCCATGAACAGGCCCGCGTAGTCAACATGAATGCGTGACCATGGCCTGGTGGGCCAGGGCCACGGGCTGAGTGGGGCCTCCCTGGGGGCATTACCCAGCTGGGCACACGTCGTGCACCTGCGAACACAGTGTTCCAGGTCTGAGTCAATTTCAGGCCACCATACATGTGACCGGGCAATGGCCTTCATCAGCACAATGCCTGGGTGCTCGCTGTGGAGTTCCCTGATGAATGCCTCCCT
The DNA here is from genome assembly GCF_044704955.1 of Pristiophorus japonicus. Lineage (NCBI taxonomy): Eukaryota > Metazoa > Chordata > Chondrichthyes > Pristiophoridae > Pristiophorus > Pristiophorus japonicus. The sequence continues at coordinate 686,133 of NW_027251621.1, read as the reverse complement.
GCCCCTCTGGGGCATAACTACCCGGCTGCCCCATAGTAGGCAGTCGGCTTGGATGGAGAGCTCATCCAACCATCTGTGAAACAGTCTGACCTCCTCAGGGCATGCTCCATGTGCGGGCGCCCAATCCCCAGTCAGGACACATTTCTTAATCAGAGATAGGAGGGGATCTCTGTTTGTCCAGATTTTGATCTGGCGGGCTGTGATAGGGGAGCCTGCGCTGTCAAAGGCATCGACAGCCATGACCATCTCAGCGCTTTGCTCCGCTGCCCCCTCGGTGGTGGCCAGTGGAAGCCTGCTGAGTGCGTCAGCGCAATTTTCAGTGCCGGGTGGAGCAGTCATACGCAGCCAGCGTGAGAGCCCATCGCTGTATGCGAGCTGATGCATTGGCATTGACAACAGGGATGTTAATGGCTTGTAGTCCGTCTCTAATTCAAACTTCCTACCAAAGAGGTACTGATGCATTTTTTTTTACACCATCCCATATCCCCGTTCTGCTTGAGAAAGCGACCTGGAGGCATAAGCCACAGGTTGGAGTTGGCCCTCAGCATTGCCCTGCTGCAACACGCACCCAACCCCATAGGACGATGCATCACATGTCAGAACCAATTTTTTACAGGGGTCGTACAGGGTCAACAACTTGTTTGAACAAAGTAGGTTCCGTGCCCGATCAAAAGCCCGTTCCTGACAGTCCCCCCAAAACCAATCACAACCCTTACGCAGCAGCACATGAAGCGGCTCCAACAATGTGCTCAAGTTCGGCAGAAAGTTCCCGAAATAGTTCAAGAGTCCCAGAAATGAACGCAGCTCCGATGTGTTGCCGGGCCTGGGTGCTCGTCGAATCGCCTCTGTTTTGGATTCGGTGGGCCAAATCCCATCTGCAGCAACCCTCCTCAGGAACTCAACCTCAGGAGCTAAGAACAAACATTTAGACTTCTTGAGTCGCAGACCTACCCGGTCCAGTCGGCGTAGCACCTCCTCCAGGTTGTGGAGATGTTCCTCGGTGTCTCGACCTGTGATGAGGATGTCGTCCTGGAATACAATTGTTCCCGGAATGGTTTTGAGCAGCTTTCCATGTTACGTTGAAAAATCACGACCACTGATCGAATGCCAAACAGTCCCTTGTGCGTGGTGATGGTGGTCAGTAGTTTGGATTCGTCGGCCAGTTCTTGGGTCATGTAGGCTGAAGTGAGGTCCAACTTGGTGAACAGCTTGCTGCCTGCCAGCGTGGCGAAGAGGTCCTCCGCTCCCAGGAGCGGGTATTGGTCTTGTAGGGACACCTGATTGATGTAAAGATCCTGACAGAACCATCCGCTTTTAGGACGGGAACGATGGGGCTCGCCCAGTCGCTGAATTCAACAGGCGAGATGATGCCCTCTCTCAGCAAACAGTCCAATTCATTCTCGATCTTTACCCGGATCACATACGGCACCGCTCTGGCTTTGTGGTGCACTGGCCTGGTGTCCGGGGTGATGTGTATCACTACTTTGGTGCCTTTGAAAGTCCCGACGCCTGGTTGGAATAGTGAATCGAATTGTTGTAGGACTTGTGAGCACGAACTTCGCTCCACAGATGACATTGCGTGAACGTCCTCCCATTTCCAGTTCATCTCGGCTGGCCAGTTCCTCCCCAACAGTGCGGGACCATTGCCCGGGACAATCCAGAGCGGCAGCCAATTCACTAACCCATTGTGTGTGATGGCCAACATTGCACTGCCTAGCACCGGAATGATTTCTTTAGTGTAAATCCGTAATTGTTTCTCAACACGTGCTAATTTGGGTCTACTGGCTTTAAGTGGCCATAGCTTCTCAAATTGCTGAACACCCATGAGTGACTGGCTGGCCCCAGTGTCCAGCTCCATGCGTACAGGGCTTAATAAAACCCTCATCATCATTGGTGGCGTTTTGGTGTATGAACTGTGAATATTCACCACATGGACCCGCTGAACCTCGGCGTCCATCGATTTGCCCCAAAGGTCATCCTGCCTCAAAGAACCCTCTTCTGGTCCATCCGCCTCATATATTAGTCTGGTTACAGGCTTCCTGCACATTCGAGCTAAGTGGCCACTGAGATTGCAGTTTCTGCAGACAAACTGTTAGAATATGCAAGATCTAGCTGAGTGTTTCCCCCCACACCTCCAGAATGAGTTAAAGTTTCCATTGTTGGGGACAAAGGGACTATGGCCAGGCATTCCGTGCTGACTGTCCCTTTGACTGCTCTTAAATACCCTATTCGTGGGTGTCAATGGCCCCATCCCGGGCCGCATTGTCCACTGTGATGGCGTGAATGTCCGTTCAGCCTGCCATTGTCTCTGTTGAAGTCCTACTCTGGGGTCTATTGCTGCCTGGGGAATGTCGGACTGCCCCTGCCTGCCTGCGGGGCTCTGAGTCGCAATGATGATGTTGACTCCCTGATCCATCGCCGCGTTAGAGGCAGAATTGCACGCATAAATCATTTACGTCTCTTCCTCCCCCGCCATGAAAGTTTGAGCTAACAACGCCGCCGCTTCCAAGGTCAAGTCCTTGGTCTCAATTAACTTGCGGAAAATTCCCGCATGACCGATGCCCTCGATAAAAAAGTCCCTTAACATCTCCCCCGCTGCAGGCGTCTGTGAACTTACAGAGGCTGGCCAAACGCCGGAGGTCCGCTACGAAGTCCGGTATGCTCTGCCCTTCCCGACGTCGGTGGGTGTAGATTCTGTGTCGGGCCATGTGTATGCTGCTTGCCGGTTTGAGGTGCTCCCCGATTAATTTGCTAAGTTCTTCAAAGGTTTTGTCCGCCGGCTTTTCGGGTGCCAGTAAATCCTTCATGAGTGCGTAAGTCTTTGGTCCGCAGCTGGTCAGGAGATGAGCCCGTCACTTGTCGCCCGCTGCATCCCCCAGCCAGTCTTTAGTTCCGAAGCTTTGCTGAAGCCTCTCGACAAAATCGTCCCAGTCTTCCCCAACACAGGACCGATCCTCTGTGCTACCGGTGGCCATTCTCGTGGGTCGTGAATTCCCGTTTCTCGTCGCCAATGTAAAGTCCTTACTCAACAGCATGAAACCACACGAGGCACATTCCAGGGACAAGGTCACTCTGTGACCTTAACTCTTTATTTACAGGACTCTAAAGACGATGACCCTGTGTGGGACCTCCCTTTTTATACCTGTGTGATCAGGTAAGGAGTGTCTCCCACAAGTTCACCCCTTGTGGTCAAGGTGTGCATCTAGGTTGAGTGTATATAGTAATACAGTGGTGTTACATTGTGGTTACATACATGACATCGCCACGTAAGGAAAAATGAGTGCAGGTGATCAAAGAGATAGGTTTAAGGAGCATCTTAAAAGAGGAAAAAGAGGTAGCAAGGTTTAGGGAGGGGTGAAGTCGGGAGGGATTTGAAAACTAGGATGGGAATTTTAAATCAAGATGTTAGAAACATAGAAATATAGAAAATAGGTGCAGGAGTAGGCCATTTGGCCCTTCGAGCCTGCACCACCATTCAATGAGTTCATGGCTGAACATGCAACTTCAGTACCCCATTCCTGCTTTCTCTCCATACCCCTTGTTGCTTAACTGGGAGCCAATGTAGGTCAGTGAGCACAGCGGGTGATGGGTGACCGGGACTGGGTGTGAGTTAGGACACGGGGTAGTGAGCACAGGGGGTGATGGGTGAGTGGGACTTGGTGCGAGTTAGGACACGGGGCACAGGGGGTGATGGGTGAGTGGGACTGGGTGTGAGTTAGGACACGGGGCACAGGGGGTGATGGGTGAGTGGGACTGGGTGTGAGTTAGGACACGGGGCAGTGAGCACAGGGGGTGATGGGTGAGTGGGACTGGGTGTGAGTTAGGACACGGGGCAGTGAGCACAGGGGGTGATGGGTGAGTGGGACTGGGTGTGAGTTAGGACACGGGGCAGTGAGCACAGGGGGTGATGGGTGAGTGGGACTGGGTGTGAGTTAGGACACGGGGCAGTGAGCACAGGGGGTGATGGGTGAGTGGGACTGGGTGTGAGTTAGGACACGGGTCAGCGAGCACAGAGGGTGATGGGTGAGTGGGACTGGGTGTGAGTTAGGACACGGGGTCAGTGAGCACAGGGGGTGATGGGTGAGTGGGACTGGGTGTGAGTTAGGACACGGGGCAGTGAGCACAGGGGGTGATGGGTGAGTGGGACTGGGTGTGAGTTAGGACACGGGGCAGTGAGCACAGGGGGTGATGGGTGAGTGGGACTGGGTGCGAGTTAGGACACGGGGCAGTGAGCACAGGGGGTGATGGGTGAGTGGGACTGGGTGCGAGTTAGGACACGGGGCAGTGAGCACAGGGGGTGATGGGTGAGCGGGACTGGGTGTGAGTTAGGACACGGGTCAGTGAGCACAGGGGGTGATGGGTGAGCGGGACTGGGTGTGAGTTAGGACACGGGTCAGTGAGCACAGGGGGTGATGGGTGAGTGGGACTGGGTGTGAGTTAGGACACTGGGCAGTGAGCACAGGGGGTGATGGGTGAGTGGGACTGGGTGTGAGTTAGGACACGGGGCAGTGAGCACAGGGGGTGATGGGTGAGCGGGACTGGGTGTGAGTTAGGACACGGGGTCAGTGAGCACAGGGGGTGATGGGTGAGCGGGACTGGGTGTGAGTTAGGACACGGGGTCAGTGAGCACAGGGGGTGATGAGTGAGTGGGACTCGGTGCGAGTTAGGACACGGGGCAGTGAGCACAGGGGGTGATGGGTGAGCGGGACTGGGTGTGAGTTAGGACACGGGGTCAGTGAGCACAGGGGGTGATGGGTGAGCGGGACTCGGTGCGAGTTAGGACACGGGGCAGTGAGCACAGGTGGTGATGGGTGAGTGGGACTCAGTGCGAGTTAGGACACGGGGCACAGGGGGTGATGGGTGAGTGGGACGGGTTTTGGATCACCTCAAGTTTACGTCGCGTAGAATGTGGGAGGCCGGCCAGGAGTGCGTTGGAATAGTCAAGTCTGGAGGTAACAAAGGCATGGATGAGGGTTTATGCAGCGGATGAGCTGAGGCAGGGGGTGGAGACGGACAGTGTTACGGAGGGGGAAATGGGCAGTCTTTAGTTATACTGCGGCTATATGGTCATTAAAGGGTCAAATATCACAGCAAGGTTACAAAGAGTCTGGTTCAGCCTCAGACAAAAGTTGGGGAGAGGAGAGGGGAGTGAGGGAGAGTGAGAGGGGGAGAGGGAGGGGGTGGAGGAGGGGGGGAGGGAGAGGGTGGAGGAGGGGGGGAGGGGAGTGAGGGGGAGAGGAGAGAGAGGGGGAGGAGGAGGGGAGTGAGAGGGGGGGAGGGGGAGGAGAGGAGGAGAGGGGGGGAGGAGGGGGGGAGGGGGAGGAGAGGGGGGAGGAGGGGGGGAGGGGGAGGGGGAGGGGGGGGAGGGGAGGGAGAGGGTGGAGGGGGGGGGAGGGGAGTGAGAGGGTGGAGGTGAGGGGGGAGGGGAGTGAGGGGGAGAGGAGAGAGAGGGGGGGAGGGGGAGGAGAGGGTGGAGGAGGGGGGGGAGGGGAGTGAGAGGGTGGAGGTGAGGGGGGAGGGGAGTGAGGGGGAGAGGAGAGAGAGGGGGAGGAGGAGGGGAGTGAGAGGGGGGGAGGGGGGAGGAGAGGGGGGGAGGAGGGGGGGAGGGGGAGGGGGAGGGGGGGAGGGGAGGGAGAGGGTGGAGGGGGGGGGGAGGGGAGTGAGGGGGAGAGGAGAGAGAGGGGGGGAGGGGGAGGGGGAGGGGGAGGGGTTTGGGGGCGGGGCGGGTTGTGCTGTGATGCACCTCATGACAGATTGGCCCGCAGACCCCGCGCGCCCCCGCTGACCTCCCGCGCGACCCCGCTGACCTCCCGCGCCCCCGCTGACCTCCCGCGCGCCCCCGCTGACCTCAATCGCTCCTTTCCTCCGCGCGCTCCCGCTGCCGACAGACGCCGACCCCGAAACTCCCGCCTCCGGCCCCGATTGGTGGATAGGAAACCCCGCGAACTGACTGACGGGGCTCCTGTCCAATCGGAGAAGGCTTTTCTCGGCTCAGCAGCTGCCGATGCTCTTCGCGACCTGATTGGATAAAGTGCATCTGCAGCTGCAGCCGGATTGGTGGTGCCAGCCCAGGCCACGCCCCCAGCCTGTTGTCAGGCCACCGCACCAGGTCCAGCAACCCCCTCAGGTCCTCCCTCACCCTCAAAAACACCCTCAAATCCTCCCCTCACCCTCAGATACTCCCTCACCCTCAGATACTCCCTCACCCTCAGGTCCTCCCTCACCCTCAAAAACACCCTCAAATCCTCCCCTCACCCTCAGATACTCCCTCACCCTCAGGTCCTCCCTCACCCTCAGGTCCTCCCTCACCCTCAAAAACACCCTCAGATACTCCCCTCACCCTCAGATACTCCCCTCACCCTCAGATACTCCCTCACCCTCAGGTCCTCCCCTCACCCTCAGGTACTCCCTCAGGTCCTCCCTCACCCTCAAAAACACCCTCAGATACTCCCCTCACCCTCAGATACTCCCCTCACCCTCAGATACTCCCTCACCCTCAGGTCCTCCCCTCACCCTCAGATACTCCCTCACCCTCAGGTCCTCCCCTCACCCTCAGATACTCCCCTCACCCTCATGTATTCCCCTCAGCAACACACTGCAGATGCTGCAGTCTGAAATACAAACACAAAATGCTGCAAATACTCAGTGGCTCAGGCAGTATCTGTGCAGGGAGGGAGTTAACGTTTCGGGTCAATGACCCTCCACACCCTGTTTTATCCTCGTAAATCTCCTCTGCACCCTCTCCAGTGCAATCACATCTTTCCTGTAATGTGGTGACCAGAACTGCACGCAGTACTCCAGCTGTGGCCTAACCAGTGTTTTATACAGTTCAAGCATAACCCCCCTGTTCTTGTATTCTAAGCCTCGGCTAATAAAGGCAAGTATTCCGTATGCCTTTTTAACCAACTTATCCACCTGGCCTGCTACCTTCAGGGATCTGTGGACCTGCACTCCAAGGTCCCTTTGTTCCTCTACACTTCTCAGTGTCCTACCATTTAATGTGTAGTCCCTTCCCAAATGCATGATGGTCAGAGCCTCTGCTTTCTTGTCCCTTCTCAGAATTGTAATTGTATCTTTATATAAGAACATAAGAAATAGGAACAGGAGTAGGCCATACGGCCCCTCGAGCCTGCTCCGCCATTCAATAAGATCCTGGCTGATCTGATCATGGACTCAGCTCCATTTCCCCGCCCGCTCCCCATAACCCCTAATCCCCTTATCGTTTAAGAAACTGTCTATTTCTGTCTTAAATTTATTCAATGTCCCAACCTCCACAGCTCTCTGAGGCAGTGAATTCCACAGATTTACAACCCTCTGAGAGAAGGGATTTCTCCTCATCTCAGTTTTAAATGGGCGGCCCCTTATTCTAAGATCATGCCCTCTAGTTCTAGTCTCCCCCATCAGTGGAAACATCCTCTCTGCATCCACCTTGTCAAGCCCCCTCATAATCTTATACATTTCGATAAGATCACCTCTCATTCTTCTGAATTCCAATGAGTAGAGGCCCAACCTCCTCAACCTTTCCTCATAAGTCAACCCCCTCATCCCCGGAATCAACCGAGTGAACCTTCTCTGAACTGCCTCCAAAGCAAGTATATCCTTTCGTAAATATGGAAATCAAAACTGCACGCAGTACTCCAGGTGTGGCCTCACCAATACCTTATATAGCTATAGTAAGACTTCCCTGCTTTTATACTCCATTCCCTTTGCAATAGGAAAGTGGCCCGAGAAATAGTGGATGCATTGGTGATCATTTTCCAACAGTCTATCGACTCTGGATCTGTCCCTATGGACTGGAGGGTAGCTAATGTAACACCACTTTTTAAAAAGGGAGGGAGAGAGAAAACGGGTAATTATCGACCGGTTAGTCTGACATCAGTAATGGGGAAAATGTTGGAATCAATTATTAAAGATGAAATAGCAGCGCATTTGGAAAGCAGTGACAGGATCGGTCCAAGTCAGCATGGATTTATGAAAGGGAAATCATGCTTGACAAATCTTCTGGAATTTTTTGAGGTTGTAATTAGTAGAGTGGACAAGGGAGAACCAGTGGATGTGGTGTATTTGGACTTGACAAGAGATTGGTGTGCAAAATTAAAGCCCGTGGCATTGGGGGTAATATACTGACGTGGATAGAGAACTGGTTGGCAGATAAGAAGCAGAGAATCGGGATAAATGGGTCCTTTTCAGAATGGCAGGCAGTGACTAGTGGAGTGCCGCAGGGCTCAGTGCTGGGACCCCAGCTCTTTACAATATATATTAATGATTTAGATGAAGGAATTGAGTGTAATATCTCCAAGTTTGCAGATGACACTAAACTGTGTGGCGGTGTGAGCTGTGAGGGGGATGCTAAGAGGCTGCAGGGTGACTTGAACAGGTTAGGTGAGTGGGCAAATACATGGCAGATGCAGTATAATGTGGATAAATGTGAGGTTATCCACTTTGCGGGCAAAAATGCGAAGACAGAATATTATCTGAATGGCGGCAGATTAGGAAAAGGGGAGATGCAACGAGACCTGGGTGTCATGGTTCATCAGTCATTGCAAGTTGGCATACAGGTACATCAGGCGGTGAAGAAGGCAAATGGTATGTTGGCCTTCATAGCAAGGGGATTTGAGTATAGGAGCAGGGACGTCTTACTGCAGTTGTACAGGGCCTTGGTGAGGCCTCACCTGGAATATTGTGTTCAGTTTTGGTCTCCTAATCTGAGGAAGGATGTTCTTGCTATTGAGGGAGTGCAGCGAAGGCTCACCAGACTGATTCCCGGAATGGCTGGACTGACATATGAGGACAATGTTTCTATGTTTCTATGAGGAGAAACTTCTTCACTCAGAGAGTTGTTAACCTGTGGAATTCCCTACCGCAGAGAGTTGTTGAGGCCAGTTCATTGGATATATTGAAGAGGGAGTTAGATATGGCCCTTACAGCTAAAAGGATCAAGGGGTATGGAGAGAAAGCAGGAAAGGGGTACTGAGGGAATGATCAGCCATGATCTTATTGAATGGTGGTGCAGGCTCAAAGGGCCGAATGGCCTGCTCCTGCACCTATTTTCTATGTTTCTATAAAGGCCAAGATTCAATTGGCCTTCCGGATCACTTGCTGTACCTGCATACTATCCTTTTGTGTTTCATGCACAAGTACCCCCAGGTCAAATATTGCCATTCCTTCTCCTTTGTTAACTCCCTCTCGTCTGAAAATCCTGTAACCTGGAACGTTGAGCTGCCTATCCTGCCCCTCTTTCAGCCATGTTTCAGTAATCGCTAAGATAACATACTTCCACGTGTCTATCAGTGCTATTCGGCTCATCTGCCTTATTTAGCCTTATACCATTAAGCACAGCCAAACTACTTTTTTGTCTATTTTCCAACCTTTGTTTGCTCTGCCTACCAAACTCTCTTACTATTGCAAAATGCTGCAGTACAATGGGGCTTGGGGTCCTGGTGCATGAAACACAAAAAGGGGCCATATGGCCTGCTCTTATTTCTTATGTTCTTATGTTCTACTACTCTTCGACCTTCCATCTCTAACTCTGCTTTTCTCCCTTCTGAATCTATGCTAAGCTTTCCATTCCCTTGCGAAGTTAGATTAAACGGTCCCCATCAGCCCGAGCAAACCCCCCCCCCCACCCCCGCGAGGATATTTATCCCAGCTCTGTTGAGGTATGACCTGTCCGGCTTGTACAGGTCCCACCTCCCCCAGAAACGGTCCCAATGTCCCAGGAATCTAAAGCCCCCCCCCCCCTGCATTCATCTGCTCTATCTTCCTATCTCTGTACTCACTCGCTCGAGGCACCGGGAATAATCCAGAGATTACTACCTTTGAGGTCCTGCTTTTTAATCTCTCTCCTAGCTCCTTAAACTCTGTCGGCAGGACCTCACCCCTCTTCCTACCGATGTCATTGGTCCCGATATGGACCACAACCTCTGGCTGTTCGCCCTCTCCCCCAGAATGTCCTGCAGCCGCTCAGTGACATCCTTGACCCTGGCACCAGAGAGACAACATACCATAGAAACATAGAAACATAGAAACATAGAAACATAGAAAATAGGTGCAGGAGCAGGCCATTCAGCCCTTCTAGCCTGCACCGCCATTCAATGAGTTCATGGCTGAACATTCAACTTCAGTACCCCATTCCTGCTTTCTCGCCATACCCCTTGATCCCCCGAGTAGTAAGGACTTCATCTAACTCCTTTTTGAATATATTTAGTGAATTGGCCTCAACAACTTTCTGTGGTAGAGAATTCCACAGGTTCACCACTCTCTGGGTGAAGAAGTTCCTCCGCATCTCGGTCCTAAATGGCTTACCCCTTATCCTTAGACTGTGTCCCCTGGTTCTGGACTTCCTCAACATTGGGAACATTCTTCCTGCATCTAACCTGTCCAAACCCGTCAGAATTTTAAACGTTTCTATGAGGTCCCCTCTCATTCTTCTGAACTCCAGTGAATACAAGCCCAGTTGATCCAGTCTTTCTTGATATGTCAGTCCCGCCATCCCGGGAATCAGTCTGGTGAACCTTCGCTGCACTCCCTCAATAGCAAGAATGTCCTTCCTCAGGTTAGGAGACCAAAACTGTACACAATACTCCAGGTGTGGCCTCACCAAGGCCCTGTACAACTGTAGCAACACCTCCCTGCCCCTGTACTCAAATCCCCTCGCTATGAAGGCCAACATGCCATTTGCTTTCTTAACCGCCTGCTGTACCTGCATGCCAACCTTCAATGACTGATGTACCATGACACCCAGGTCTCGTTGCACCTCCCCTTTTCCTAATCTGTCACCATTCAGATAATAGTCTGTCTCTCTGTTTTTACCACCAAAGTGGATAACCTCACATTTATCCACATTATACTTCATCTGCCATTCATTTGCCCACTCACCTAACCTATCCAAGTCACTCTGCAGCCTCATAGCATCCTCCTCGCAGCTCACACTGCCACCCAACTTAGTGTCATCCGCAAATTTGGAGATACTACATTTAATCCCCTCGTCTAAATCATTAATGTACAGTGTAAACAGCTGGGGCCCCAGCACAGAACCTTGCGGTACCCCACTAGTCACTGCCTGCCATTCTAGAGTCACGTCTGTGGCCGCAGAAACGTCTGTCTGCTCCCCTGACGATCGAATCCCCTATAACTATCGCTCTCGTCCCCCACTGTTCGGCCTTGGATCTGGCTGCATTCTCCTGGTTAGAGAGTCATTCTCTGGGGCCCCTGGACCGCGCATGCGCAGCACACCCGGAAGTTGGTGAGGCTGGAACTACATTTCCCACAATGCTGCGGGCGGGTGTTCTCCATAGTAACAGGGCCTAGCGGGCGGGCGGCGGGACTGGCGCAGCATGGGGGAGGCCGGGGCCGCCGGGCTGCGGGCCGTGCCGGGGGCGGTGCAGGCCGCGCTGCGCTCCGGGGTGGCGGTGCCGTCGCTGGCCCGCTGTCTGGAGGAGCTGCTGCTCAACAGCCTGGCGGCCGGCTGCGGCTGCGCGGCGGCTCGGGTGGACGCGCAGGCCGGGCGCGTGCAGGTGGCGGACAACGGCGCGGGGCTGGGGCGCGCGGCCCTGGAGCTGGCGGGCACGCGCTACCACAGCGGCCGCGGGGAGGGGCCTGGGCCCGGGGCTGGGGGAGGGCCCGGGGCTGGAGTAGGCCCTGGGCCCGGGGCTGGGGGAGGGCCTGGGTCTCGGCCCGGCCCTGAGGCTGGAGTAGGCCCTGAGGCTGGGGGAGGGGCCGGGGGAGGGCCCGGGGCCGGGGGAGGGGCTGGGGGTGGGCCCGGGGTTGGAGTAGGCCCTGGGCCCGGGGCTGGGGGAGGGCCTGGGTCTCGGCCCGGCCCTGAGGCTGGAGTAGGCCCTGGGGCTGGGGGAGGCCCTGGGCCCGGGGGAGGCCCTGGGTCTCGGCCCGGCCCTGAGGCTGGAGTAGGCCCTGGGGCTGGGGGAGGGCCCGGGGTTGGAGTAGGCCCTGGGCCCGGGGCTGGGGGAGGGCCCGGGGTTGGAGTAGGCCCTGGGCCCGGGGCTGGGGGAGGGCCTGGGTCTCGGCCCGGCCCTGAGGCTGGAGTAGGCCCTGGGGCTGGGGGAGGGCCTGGGTCTCGGCCCGGCCCTGAGGCTGGAGTAGGCCCTGGGGCTGGGGGAGGCCCTGGGCCCGGGGCTGGAGTAGGCCCTGGGGCTGGGGGAGGCCCTGGGTCTCGGCCCGGCCCTGCAGCTGGAGTAGGCCCTGGGCCCGGGGCTGGAGTAGGCCCTGGGCCCGGGGCTGGGACAGGGTCAGCAGAGGGCCCGAGCACCGTCGAAGGGCTGGAGGATGGGCCTGTACCTGGGCCTGGGGGTCGCGGCGAGGCGCTGGCCAGTATCGCGCACCTCTCGGGCCTGCTGGAGATAGTGAGCAGGCCGCAGCGCGGCTCCGGCCAGACCTGGGTCAAGTTGTTCCGCAATGGGCAGGCCCGGCCGGTGTACGAGGCCAGGACAGCGAGGCCCAGCCCCGGCACCACCGTCACCGTCTGCAACCTCTTCTACCGGCTGCCTGTGAGGAGGCGCCGCCTGGGCCGGCCCCTGGAGTGGGAGCAGATCCGGCACCGGGTCCAGGCCCTAAGCCTCCTGCACCCGAGCGTCTCCTTCACCGTGCGGGACGAGGCCTCCGCCACAGCTGGAGGCTCGCTGGTGGTGAGGTTGCCCAAAGCCGACGGCCTGCAGGCACGCTTCGCCCAGATCTGCGGCCCGCAGAAGGCGGCGACACTGGGCCGGGTCCAGCACTCGAGCGGCGGCTTCCAGCTGAGCGGCTTCATCAGCCGCCAGGGCCACCACAGCAAGGCCCAGCGGCTGGTGTTCGTCAGTGGGCGGCTGGTGCTGAAAACCCGCGTCCACAAACAGCTGGACTCGCTGCTCAGGCACAGCCTGATCTGTAGGCCCGGCACCGGGCCACGGGGAGGCCCTGACCTTCACCCCCTCTATATCATCAACATCGGCTGTGCCCATGACCAGTACGATGCCTGCTGGGAGACGGGCCGCACACTGCTGGAGTTCACCGCCTGGGACCAGCTGCTGAGTTGCCTGGAGGAGGGAGTCCGGGCCTTCTTGCTGCAGGAGCAGCTGCTGCTGCTGGTGGAGCCCAGAGAGGAGCAGGGACCCACCCCGCTGGCTGCTACCAGCACAGGCCTCGGTCTGTCGCACGAAAGGGCAGTGGTGCAGTCCAAGTCTGTGCACCGGCAGATTGTAGGCCCAGAGGTCTCTGGGCAGGAGGCAGACACCAAGCCCAGTGATGCTCTCTCTCGGGGGGAGGCTGCAATTGGGAAGGTCTGCGTGTCCTGTGGCGAGGATGACGATCCTGAAGAGCCGGTCTTGCGCCCTGGAGAGTGTGATCTCCTCTCCACAGAAGCCCCAAGGCACAGCCTGCGTTCTGCTGGTCAGGAGGCAGCTGCTTGTGGCGCGTCCCCGTGGGACGAGGAGGGAAGCACCTCCCTCAGGGACCCGAGTACGTCTGCCAGCCCTGAGACACAACCAGTAGAGCTGGCACAGCCCAGCACTGTCAGTGCAGGCGCGGGAGGAGACGCCATTTGCCAGCTCATAGCTGCCTATGAGAGCGAGACCATGTCAAGCACCGAGAGTTCATCACAAGAGGGGGACCAGGTGGGGGTGAGCAATGGCAATGTTCAAGGCGTGGGGGAGGGGGAGCCACAGGAGGTGGGGGTTCAGGCGGAGGAGGGGGCAGAGGAGAAGGCTGGGGAAGGGGAGTCGCAGGGGGCGGAGGAGTCGCAGAGGGAGGGGGAGTGGGCGGAGGAAAGGGAGTTGCAGGGGGCGGAGATGGGGGAGTCGCAGGGGACGTGGGCAGAGGAGCAGGCGGGTGAGGGGGTGCAGGTGATGGGGGTGGAACTGGGTATCACGGGTCTCATAACCCACGTTGTCCCCAGGAAAATGAAAGACTCAGATGTTGAAAGTGGAAACCCTTCAGACTGGGTCAACGTCTGTCATCCCGGCCCAGTGAGTGCCTGGGATATTCTTAAGAAAACAAGGGAAAGAAATGGACAGCCCGTGTCTGGTGACAGAGCGCTCTCAAGCGTAGCCAGGGAATGCCTGAGTGTTCTTCCCCGAGGGTCTGTGACTGGCTGTCAGGGAATTCAGGCTACCTGTCAGTACCGTTACTCTGGGAGCTCTGCTGAATCAGTGGCAACATCTGGCAACTTTAATTTACTAAAAGGTCTCGCTGATTCAGAGTACAGGAATCCTGCCAATTATGAACCTGTCTGTTGTCAGGCTCGATTCCACAGGAAGCTGAGCATGTCTCTAATAACTGGTTCGCTGGATGTATTTCGGAGAAACTATGGGAAAATCAGTGTTGAGCAGGACAGAGGAGGCTGCTCTCAAGGCAGTGAGACCATTCAGCACAGTACTGGTGATCCAGTCATCAGACCATCAGTAGTTAGTGTGGGAGCAGAGAGTCCGTATCCGAGCCCAGGTACAGAATACGTTGTTTCTGCAACAAGTTATCAAAGGGAGAGTTTACGACCTGACCAGTGTGATTCTGGTGGGTTTTTAAGGAGTTTGTGTTCTGATGGAACTTGCTCGGCAGATGGCTGTGTGGCCAAAGCACGTCTGACTGCATGGCCTGGTTATTCACAAGCCAAGAAAACCTTTCCATTTGCCAAGGAGCCTCCAAGAACCCTGGCTGCAAAGTTGTCCAGATTAAAGGACCTCAAAAAAGGACCGCCTACTGAAGAGAAGAGTGGGGGGTCCAAAGCGGGGAGTTCCGCAGACCCATGCCAACTTTGCCAGAGTCACGAGGGCCTCGTGCAGCCCGAAGAGGAGTCTGTACAATGTGCGTCTGCGGAGCCCGTGCGCTCGACAGCTCGCGTGATCTCTGGGCGCTGTGCCCTGGGAGAGGAATGGCAGGCAAGCAGCAGAGGTGCAGCAATAGAAGGCATCCATGGCACGGGCAACGGGGGGACTTGTTCAGGTAACTTGTGTTGTACTGCCACCGATGAAAGGACAGGAAATGAAACTATTCCTCAGTCTGAGCTCGATGTTGGGGCCCAATCCCAAAGTGACCGAGCAAGTGATGGGAACTTGAATCCATCAGTGGAAGATTCTGTGACCACGCGGAAGGAGTCCGACCTTGTTTGTGTTCACACTAAATCAATACTTGATGGACAGTTATCAGAAGGTTGTATAGAGACCTGTAAAGGTCAGAGTGATGCATCAGGCTGGCTGCAGTACTTTGATGGACGCCTGGGAAGGATGGTGTATGTAAACAGCGTGACTGGACTGAGTAGCTATGAAGTTCCACCAGAGGCCCAGGCACAGGCCGCCTGCATAAAGGACTTCACAACAATGGCAGTTAATGTCCTCACTAAGACTGGTGAGTGTTTTAAAGAAATGTAGAGACATCACTTCCCGCCCCTGGAAAAACTACGCCCCCCCCCGCCCGACTCAATTTCCCTCAAATTATAACACTTTCCTCCTCTGTCTTGCCACCCACACTGACTCTACCAATTTCTCCCATAACTGTCTTGCCTTCCCCTTCATCGTACTTGTCCTCATACCCCGAGGAACTCCCACCCACACTGCGGATACTTTTTTGCAGGCTTGTGTCTGCGGACCGTACTGTTGAAAGCTCTTGGCAGTCAACTGGCCTGGGCGTCACCAGCAGATTGTGATGTGCCACCATCCTGTCCATACAGCTGCCTATACCCCAAGGTCATCCTGGAGAGCAGAGCCAAAGGCCTGTTCACGATAAACCCACTCTTCCCTACTCCACACCTTGCACCCAACATTCCTGAGCTCATGGTCTTTTATAAATCCAGAATTGAGGCTAAGTGCATAATTTTCACTTAATTGCTCCTACCTCCACTCCCAGCTCATCCTTCTGCCTGCCGCCCAACCAGGCCCTCGCCAATGTTCTCTCTTGTTTTTTATTGGAGGCACGGCCCCTTTACAGAATCGCGACATTGAAGAAGCCGGTCGCGGGCTGCGTGGCCCTCACACATGCTGTTATCTCCTTACCCCCACTACCCATTTAGCACAAAGTCTCCCGGACCGGATGGGATGTATCCTAGGTTGCTGACGGAAGTAAGGGTGGAAATTGCGGAGTCTCCGACCACAATCTTCCAATCCTCTTCAGATATGGGGATGGTGCCAGAGGTCTGGAGGATTGCAAACGTTATACCCTGTTCAAAAAAAGGGGAGAGGGATAACCACAGACCAGTCAGCCTAGTGTCGGTGCTGGGAAAACTTTTTTGGGACAATAATCCGAGACAAAATGTATTGGCATTTGGAAAAGTATGTGTTAATAAATTAAAGCCAGCATGGAGTTGTGAAAGGCACATCATAAGAACATAAGAATGAGGAACAGGAGTAGGCCATCTAGCCCCTCGAGCCTGCTCCGCCACTCAACAAGATCATGGCTGATCTGGCCGTGGACTCAGCTCCACTTACCCGCCCGCTCCCCGTAACCCTTAATTCCCTTATTGGTTAAAAATCTATCTATCTGTGACTTGAATACATTCAATGAGCTAGCCTCAACTGCTTCCTTGGGCAGAGAATTCCACAGATTCACAACCCTCTGGGAGAAGAAATTCCTTCTCAACTCGGTTTTAAATTGGCTCCCCCGTATTTTGAGGCTGTGCCCCCGAGTTCTAGTCTCCCCGACTAGTGGAAACAACCTCTCTGCCTCTATCTTGTCTATCCCTTTCATTAGTTTAAATGTTTCTATAAGATCACCCCTCATCCTTCTGAACTCCAACGAGTAAAGACCCAGTCTACTCAATCTATCATCATAAGGTAACCCCCTCATCTCTGGAATCAGCCTCGTGAATCTTCTCTGTACCCCCTCCAAAGCTAGTATATCCTTCCTTAAGTAAGGTGACCAAAACTGCACGCAGTACTCCAGGTGCGGCCTCACCAATACCCTGTACAGTTGCAGCAGGACCTTCCTGCTTTTGTACTCCATCCCTCTCGCAATGAAGGCCAACATTGCATTTGCCTTCCTGATTACCTGCTGCACCTGCAAACTAACTTTTTGGGATTCATGCACAAGGACCCCCAGGTCCCTCTGCACCGCAGCATGTTGTAATTTCTCCCCATTCAAATAATATTCCCTTTCACTGTTTTTTTTTCCCCAAGGTGGATGACCTCACACTTTCCGACATTGTATTCCATCTGCCAAATCTTCGCCCATTCGCTTAACCTATGTAAATCTCTTTGCAGCCTCTCCGTGTCCTCTACACAACCCACTTTCCCACTAATCTTAGTGTCATCTGCAAATTTTGTTACACTACATTCTGTCCCCTCTTCCAGGTCATCTATGTATATTGTAAACAGTTGTGGTCCCAGCACCGATCCCTGTGGCACACCACTAACCACCGATTTCCAACCCGAAAAGGACCCATTTATCCCGACTCTCTGCTTTCTGTTCGCCAGCCAATTCTCTATCCATGCTAATACATTTCCTCTGACTCCGCGTACCTTTATCTTCTGCAGTAACCTTTTGTGTGGCACCTTATCGAATGCCTTTTGGAAATCTAAATACACCACATCCATCGGTACACCTCTATCCACCATGCTCATTATATCCTCAAAGAATTCCAGTAAATTAGTTGAACATGATTTCCCCTTCATGAATCCATGTTGCGTCTGCTTGATTGCACTATTCTTATCTAGATGTTCCACTATTTCTTCCTTAATGATAGCTTCAAGCATTTTCCCCACTACAGATGTTAAACTAACCGGCCTATAGTTACCTGCCTTTTGTCTGCCCCCTTTTTTAAACAGAGGCGTTACATTAGCTGCTTTCCAATCCGCTGGTATCTCCCCAGAGTCCAGAGAATTTTGGTAGATTATAACGAATGCATCTGCTATAACTTCCGCCATCTCTTTTAATAACCTGGGATGCATTTCATCAGGACCAGGGGACTTGTCTACCTTGAGTCCCATTAGCCTGTCCAGCACTACCCCCCTAGTGATAGTGATTTTCTCAAGGTCCTCCCTTCCCACATTCCCATGATTGCAATTTTTGGCATGGTTTCTGTGTCTTCCACTGTGAAGACCGAAGCAAAATAATTGTTTAAGGTCTCAGCCATTTCCACATTTCCCATTATTAAATCCCCCTTCTCATCTTCTAAGGGACCAACATTTACTTTAGTCACTCTTTTCCGTTTTATATATCTGTAAAAGCTTTTACTATCTGTTTTTATGTTTTGCGCAAGTTTACTTTTGTAATCTATCTTTCCTTTCTTTATTGCTTTCTTAGTCATTCTTTGCTGTCGTTTAAAATTTTCCCAATCTTCTATTTTCCCAGTAACCTTGGCCACCTTACACGCATTGGTTTTTAATTTGATACTCTCCTTTATTTCCTTGGTTATCCACGGCTTCCTCACCCTCAATCTGTATTACAAATTCAACCATACTGTGATCACTCATTCCGAGAGGATCTTTTACTAGTTTGACAAACTTAACAAAAAAACTCGATCAATCTCCGATTTCAAATTAATAATTGATCTTGCATCAATTGTTATTTGCGAAAGAGAGTTCCAAACTTCTACCACCCTTTGGGCTGGATTTTCAGTCTCCTGTCGCCCCTGTTAGCGCCCCAGAGGGGTGGCAATGGCGGGGGTAAGCGCTTCCGGGCAGGCGTCTAGCTTTCAGCGCCCTGCCGGGACATTCGGTGCCTGTTTCGGCGGGGCACGGAACACTACCGCCTGGAAGTGGTGAGTCGATGGGCAATGCCCCCAGTTGCGACACCGGCTCAATTTTTGGCTGCAGCCTGAACCATAGCACTCCGTATTGCGCCGTGCTGGGACCGCCCATGAAAGCTGGCGGTCCGAGTTGCAGCGGCTGCAGTGAGGGAAGTAATGTCCATCTCCAGTAAATGTGATTGGTTTTTATTTTATTTTTTTGCCATTTATGTTGTGGAGGCATGAGGATTTATTGGGGATGTTTTTGGTGGGTTTTTTCCCCAGGCCCCTCTCGCAGCGCTCCGAGGCCGGCTGTTTAGCTCGGGATTTTCAGCTGCTCAACCAGACTAGCGCCCCAAGAGAGATGTGTAACGCCTCCCTTAGTGCTCCTCCCACTTGGGGCCCAGCTGATGAATTTTGCTGACTGAGGCGCAAACTGTTCCTGGGCGCAAACTTTACCGCCATTATCGCCCCGAAATGAGCACAACCGAAAACCCAGCCCTTTGTGTCTCGAAGTGTTTCCTAATTTCACTCCTGAAAGGTCTGTCTCTAATGTTTAGACTATGCCCCCTAGTCCCACACTCCCCAACCAGCGGGAATAGTTTCTCTCTGTCTACCCTATCTCTTCCCCTTAATATCTTTCTTCAATTCCATGAGATTCCACTTTAGCTAACAGTCTCTGATGAGGAACTTGAATAAGTTCTTTGATGAAGTAACGGAGTGGGTTGATGAGGGCAGTGCGGTTGATGTTGTGTATATGAACTTTGAAAAGGTGTTTGATAAAGTACCATGTAATGGTGTATTACCAAAATTCAAGCCCCTGGGACTGAAGGGACAGTGGCTGCACAAATATGAAATTCGCTAAGGGACAGGAAACAGAGAGTAGTGGTGAACAGTTTCTCAGACTGGAGGAAGGTATACAGTGGTGTTCCCCAGGGGGTCGGTACTGGGACCACGGCTTTTCTTGATATATATTAATGGCCTGAACTTTGGTATATAGGGCATCATTTCAAAGTTTGTAGATGACACAAAATCCAGAGGAGGATAGTAAGAGACTTCAGGAGGACAGACAGACTGGTGAAATGGGCAGGCACATGGCAGATGAAATTTAACGCAGTGAAGTGTGAAGTGAGACATTTTAATAGGAAGAATGAAGAGAGGTGATATGAACTAAATGGTGCAATTTTAAAGGGGGTGCAGAACAGAGAGACCTGGGGTATGTACACAAATCTTTGAAGGTGGCAGGGCAAGTTGGGAAGGCTGTTAAAAAGGCGTACGGGATAAATAGAGGCATAGATTGCAAATGCAAGGAAGTTATGCTAAACCTTTATAAAACACTGGTGTGTCCAATTTTGGGAATTTGACCTCTGACCTGTCCATGACTAGGGATTGGCCAGTTGAGTTGCTAGGTTGGAGCCCCAGGTTCCCTGCTACTCACCTAAAGACGGGTGACATCGATGGATTCAAGGCCAAAGACACACTGGTGCCGGCAGAAGCCAAAAAGGATGGGCAGAGGAAACTTGGATTAATCTTCAGCATAAGGTACATGCACAAGTAACAACAAGTCATAAACTAGGAATACAAGACCGTCACTGATAAACCCAACGGGGAATTCAGGGGAAACTACTTTACCCAGAGAGCGGTGAGAATGTGGAACTCGCTGCCACAGGGAGGGGTTGAGGCGAATAGTATCGATGTATTTAAGGGGAAGCTGAATAAACACATGAGGAAGAAAGGAATAGAGGATATGTTAATAGGATGAGCTGAAGTAAGATGGGAGGAGGGTCGTGTGGAGCATAAATACCAGCTTGGACCTGTTGGGCTGAATGGCTTGTTTCTGTGCTGTAAATTCGATGTGAATAGTTGGAGATTAAACATGAAAGCCACCATGTATATTTCTGCTAATCTCACCGAGTGCTAGCTCTAACCTTCTGCCTCACTTCCAATCATAAAGTTAATATCTATTCTTTTAATGTGGGTGATCACTGAGTTTTGTAACGGGTGGTTTTGAGTAAGTGAGCTGAGATATACAAGTAGCCATTGGCCTTGAGTCCATCAACATCACCAGATGCACCTACTGAGTGAGGAACCTTGATAAAATGTTCAACCCAAGGTCGGATTTTCCCCAAATCCTCTGCAAGCATGCTTTACCCTCCCTGCTCCACTGCTGTCCCAACCCCAGTCCACACCCTCCTCACTGAGACTTGTTCTCTCGCACTCTCCTACCTGTCCTCCCCCACCTCAGCCCATCACAAATGCCAACTGCAGCCTGTGCCCTCACCGATGTAAAGATCCGCACACTCACTGAGCGGCACTAGCTCTCTGTGCCCCAGTGAGGTGCCTTCAGAATTCTTCGACTTGTATTCGAAGCCTTCCATGGCCTCAGCCAGCCCTCTGAGTAATCGCATGTCTTGCATTCTCTACTCTTCCGACACTCTGCTTCTGACCCCGCACACCCTCTGACCTGCATCATTCCCTCCATCGACTCATTACTCTCTCTGCTTTCAAGAACTTCCACAAACCATTTTCTTCGACTGCCTTTGGCCCTCCCCCACTCCCGCCATCTCCATTTTCCCTTTGCCTCTCTTTGTACAAGTTGTTTTGTGGATCATAGAATCCTAGACATTTACAGCACGGAAGGGGGCCATTTCGGCCCATCATGTCCGCGCCGACCGACAAAGAGCTATCCAGCCCAATCCCACTTTCCAGCTCTCGGTCCGTAGCCCTGTAGATTACGGCACTTCAGGTGCACATCCAGGTATTTTGTAAATGTGGTGAGGGTTTCTGCCTCTACCACCCTTTCAGGCAGTGAGTTCCAGACCCACACCACCCTCTGGGTGAAAAGAATTACCCCTCAAATCCCCTCTAAACCTCCTACCAATTACTTTAAATCCATGCTCTCTGGTTGTTGATCCCTCTGCTAAGGGAAATAGGTCCTTCCTATCCACTTGATCTCGGTCCCTCATAATTTTATACACCTCAATGAGGTCTGCCCTCAGCCTCCTCTGTTCCAAAGAATACAACCCCAACCTCATAGCTAAAATTCTCCAGTCCAGGCAACATTCTCATAAATGGGAAGCCACCTGTTACAGGTAGTCATGCAGTAATGGGCAAGAATATAACTGAGTAGTGATAATGGGGGACTTCAACTATCCTAATATAGACTGGAATATTGTAAAGGGCAGAGAGGAGGAGGAATTTCTGAAATGTGTTCAGGAGAACTTTCTTGATCAGTACGTTTCCGGCCCAACGAGGAAGGAGGCATTTCTGGATCTGGTCTGGGGAATGAGGTGGTTCGGGTAGAGCAAGTGACTGTAGGTGAACATTTAGGGAACAGTGATCATAGTATCATAAGGTTTCTATTAGTTATGGAAAAGGACAGGGAGCAATCTAGAGTAAAAATACTTAATTGGAGGAAGACACATTTCAGTGGGATGAGAACGGATCTGGCCCAGGTAAATTGGAATTAAAGATTGGCAGGTAAAACTGTAGTGGAACAATGGGCTGCCTTTAGAGAGGAAATAGTTTGGTTACAGTTGAGGTACATTCCCACTAGAGGGAAAGGTAGGGCAACTAAAGTCAGGGCTTCCTGGATGACGAAAGAGATAGAGAATAAGATGAAGCAGAAAAAGAGCGTGTATGACAGATGTCAGAATGAGAATACATCTGAGAATCAGGCTAACTATAGAGGAAGTGAAAAGGAAAACAAGAGGGGCAAAGAGAGGATATGAGAATAGATTGGCAGCTAACATAAAAGGGAATCCAAAAGTCTTCTGTAGGCATATAAATAGTCAGGAGTGGGTGGGGCCGATTAGAGACCAATAAGGAGACCTACACATGGAGGCAGAGGCTATGGCTGAGGTACTCAATGGGTACTTTACCTCTGTCTTCACCAAGGAAGAGGATGCTGCCATAGACAGAGTGAAGGAGGAGGTAGAGGAGATACTGGATGGGATAAGAATTGATAAAGAGGGGATACTAGAAAGGTTGGCTGTACTTAAAGTCGATAAGTCACCAGGAGCGGACGGGATGCATCCTCAGATGCTGAGGGAAGTGAAGGAAGAAATTGCGGAGGTACTGACCATAATCTTCCAATCCTCCTTAGATACGGGGGTGGTGCCAGAGGACTGGAGAGTTGTAAATGTTACACCCTTGTTCAAAAAATACACCCAGTAACTGCAGGCCGCTCAGTTTAACCTCAGTAGTGGGGAAGCTTTTAGAAACAATAATCAGGGACAACATTAACAGTCACTTGGACAAATGTGGATGAATTAAGGAAAGCCAACACGGATTTGTTAAAAGCAAATCGTGTTTAACCAATTGATGAGAGTTTTTTGATGAGGTAACAGGGAGGGTTGATGAGGGTAATGTGGTTGACGTGGTGTACATGGATTTCCAAAAGGTGTTTGATAAAGTGCCACATAATCAGCTTGCAGCAAAGTTGAAGCCCGTGGAATAAAAGGGACAGTGGCAGCATGGATACGGGATTGTCTCAGTGACAGGAAACAGAGAGTAGTGGGGAACGGTTGTTTCTGGGACTGGAGGAAGGTATACAGTGGTGTTCCCCAGGGTCGGTACTGGGACCACTGCTTTTCTTGATATATATTAATGACTTGGATGTGGGTGTACAGGGCACAATTTCAAAATTTGCAGATAACAAAACTTGGAAGTATAGTGAACAGTGAGGAGGGTAGTGATAGACTTCAGGAAGACACAGACAGGCTGGTGGGATGGGTGGGCACAGGACAGATGGAATTTTGGTAGAAAGAATGAGGAGAGGCAATATAAACTAAAGGGTGCAATCCTAAAGGGGGTGCATGATCAGAGAGACCGAGGGGTATATGTACACAAATCACTGAAGGTGGCAGGGCAGGTTGAGAAAGTGGCTAAGGCTTACGGGATCCTGGGCTTCATAAATAGAGGCATAGAGTACAAAAGCAAGGGAGTTATGATGGACCTGTATAAAACACTGGTTCGGCCTCAACTGGAGTATTGTGTCCAATTCTGGCCCCCGCACTGTAGGAAGGATGTGAAGGCCTTAGAGAGGGTGCAGAAAAGATTTACGAGAATGGTTCCAGGGATGAGGGACTTCAGTGACGGGGATAGACTGGAGAAGCTGGGGTTGTTCTCCTTGGAGCAGAGAAGGTTGAGAGGGCGATTTGATCGAGGTGTTCAAAATCATGGGGGGTCTGGACAGAGTAGATAGAGAGAGAAACTGTTCCCATTGGTGGAAGGGTCGAGAACCAGAGGACACAGAATTCAGACGATTGGCAGAAGAACCAAAGGCGACATGAGGAAAAACATTTTTACGCAGCGAGTGGTTAGGATCTGGAATGCGCTGCCTGAGAAGGTGGTGGAGGCAGACTCAATCGCGGCTCCAAAAGGGAATTGGAAAAGTTCCTGAAGGAACAAATGTTGCAGGGCTACGGGGAAAGGGTGGGGAGTGGGTCTGGCTGAAGTGCTCTTGCAGAGAGCCAGCACGGGCTCAAATAGCCTCTTGTGCTGTAACTATTCTATGATTCTAATTGTTACAGGCGGTCAATGTTGGGCAAGTATATAACTGTTACAGGTTATGGGCAATAATATAACTTTATTCCCCAGTTGAAATGTGCTGCAGTTTATGATAGCTGTCCCCACCGGGAGGTTACATCAGTTATTAGCTGCGGGTGGGGGAAAGTGGCGTAAATTGGGTCCTTCTAGGGTCCAGCCAAGCTGTCTGGGCTTGGCCTGTAGCATGCATCCCTATGGCGAGAGTGCACACTATGTTAGACAAACAGAACCTTTGAGGTGTGCGTGGACACTCTTCAACAAGTTGATGGTTTTCTATGTGTGTCAGACAGACAACCGATCCAAAAGAAAACCTTCCCATTTAAAACGGAGATGTGGAGGAATTTCTTCTCTGAGGGTCGTGAATCTTTGGAATCCTCTACCCCAGAGAGCTGTGCAGGCTGAATCAATGAATATATTTAAGGCGGAGATAGACAGATTTTTGAACTACAGGGGAGTCGAGGGTTATGGGAAGTGGAGTTGAGGCCAAGATCAGATCAGCCGTGATCTTATTGAATGGAGTCGGCTCGAGAAGCCAAATGGCTGACTCCTGCTCCTGTTTCTTCTGTTCGTGTCTCTGAGGTGGGAGTTTGGGTGTAAGAATTGCCTGGAATTTGCTCAGGAAAACTCCCGATGTAACTTTCAGACAGCTGTTTACACTCTTCCTCCGGGAGTCCCCCAAAGTTTGGGTGGGAGATCAGAAGACCCCATTGTCTCTCTCCATTGTGTGCGTGTTGTGAGTTATTCCAAACAGAACTGATACAGACAATGCTCAGCAGGTCAGGCAGCATCTGTGGAGAGAGAAACTGAGTTAACGTTTTAGGTTGATGACCCTTCGTCAGAACTGGAAAAAGTTAAAGATGTCTGGATATAGCGGATAGCAAGGGTCTATTTCCCTTGGTGGAGGGGTCAGTTACGAGGGGGCATAGTTTTAAAGTGGTTGGTGGAAGGTTCAGAGGGGATTTGAGAGGAAGCTTCTTCATGCAGAGGGTTGTGGGGTCTGGAACTCACTGCCTGGAAGGGTGGTAGAGGCAGAAACCCTCACCACATTTAAAAGGTGCTTGGATGGGCACTTGAAGTGCCGTAACCTACAGGGTTACGGACCTAGAGCTGGTAAGAGAAGGGATAACCAGCCGTGGATAACCAAGGAAATAAAGGAGAGTATCAAATTAAAAACCAATGCGTATAAGGTTGCCAAGGTTAGTGGGAAACTAGAAGATTGGGAAAATTTTAAACAACAGCAAAGAATGACTAAGAAAGCAATAAAGAAAGGAAAGATAGATTACGAAAGTAAACTTGCGCAAAACATAAAAACAGATGATAAAAGCTTTTACCGATATATAAAACGGAAAAGAGTGACTAAAGTAAATGTTGGTCCCTTAGAAGATGAGAAGGGGGATTTAATAATGGGAAATGTGGAAATGGCTGAGACCTTAAACAATTATTTTGCTTCGGTCTTCACAGTGGAAGACACAAAAACCATGCCAAAAATTGCTGGTCACGGGAATGTGGGAAGGGAGGACCTTGAGATAATCACTATCACTAGGGGTGTAGTGCTGGACAGGCTAATGGGACTCAAGGTAGACAAGTCCCCTGGTCCTGATGAAATGCATCCCAGGTTATTAAAAGAGATGGCGGAAGTTATAGCAGATGCATTCGATATAATCTACCAAAATTCTCTGGACTCTGAGGGGAGGTACCAGCGGATTGGAAAGCAGCTCATGCAACGCCTCTGTTTAAAAAAGGGGGCAGACAAAAGGCAGGTAACTATAGGCCGGTTAGTTTAACATCTGTAGTGGGGAAAATGCTTGAAGCTATCATTAAGGAAGAAATAGCGGGACATCTAGATAGGAATAGTGCAATCAAGCAGACGCAACATGGATTCATGAAGGGGAAATCATGTTCAACTAATTTACTGGAATTCTTTGAGGATATAACGAGCATGGTGGATAGAGGTGTACCGATGGATGTGGTGTATTTAGATTTCCAAAAGACATTCGATAAGGTGCCACACAAAAGGTTACTGCAGAAGATAAAGATACGCGGAGTCAGAGGAAATGTATTAGCATGGATCGAGAATTGGCTGGCGAACAGAAAGCAGAGAGTCGGGATAAATGGGTCCTTTTCGGGTTGGAAATCGGTGGTTAGTGGTGTGCCACAGGGATCGGTGCTGGGACCACAACTGTTTACAATATACAAAGATGACCTGGAAGAGGGGACAGAGTGTAGTGTAACAAAATTTGCAGATGACACAAAGATTGGTGGGAAAGCGGACTGTGTAGAGGACACAGGGAGGCTGCAAAAAGATTTACATAGGTTAAGCAAATAGGCTAAGGTTTGGCAGATGGAATACAATGTCGGAAAATGTGAGGTCATCCACCTTGGGGGGAAAAAAAACAGTAAAAGGGAATATTATTTGAATGGGGAGAAATTACAACATGCTGCGGTGCAGAGGGACCTGGGGGTCCTTGTGCATGAATCCCAAAAAGTTAGTTTGCAGGTGCAGCAGGTAATCAGGAAGGCAAATGGAATGTTGGCCTTCATTGTGAGAGGGATGGAGTACAAAAGCAGGGAGGTCCTTCTGCAACTGTATAGGGTATT
The DNA here is from genome assembly GCF_044704955.1 of Pristiophorus japonicus. NCBI lineage: Eukaryota > Metazoa > Chordata > Chondrichthyes > Pristiophoridae > Pristiophorus > Pristiophorus japonicus. The sequence continues at coordinate 659,342 of NW_027251621.1, read as the reverse complement.
GGTGAGGCCGCACCTGGAGTACTGCGTGCAGTTTTGGTCACCTTACTTAAGGAAGGATGTACTAGCTTTGGAGGGGGTACAGAGACGATTCACTAGGCTGATTCCGGAGATGAGGGGGTTACCTTATGATGATAGATTGAGTAGACTGGGTCTTTACTCGTTGGAGTTCAGAAGGATGAGGGGTGATCTTATAGAAACATTTAAAATAATGAAAGGGATAGACAAGATAGAGGCAGAGAGGTTGTTTCCACTGGTCGGGGAGACTAGAACTAGGGGGCACAGCCTCAAAATACGATGGGAGCCAATTTAAAAACGAGTTGAGAAGGAATTTCGTCTCCCAGAGGGTTGTGAATCTGTGGAATTCTCTGCCCAAGGAAGCAGTTGAGGCTAGCTCATTGAATGTATTCAAATCACAGATGGATAGATTTTTAACCAATAAGGGAATGGGTTACGGGGAGCGGGCGGGAAACTGGAGCGGAGTCCACGGCCAGATCAGCCATGATCTTGTTGAATGGCGGAGCAGGCTCGAGGGGCTAGTTGGCCTACTCCTGTTCCTAATTCTTATGTTCTAAGTGGAATTAGACTGGATGACCTCTTGTTGGCTGGCGCAGATATGATGGTAAGTACTGCAGGGAATCGAATATGGCCAGGGTGATCTCCTGGACTAGTTTTGATCGCCTGGATGGGTCGGAGAGGAATTGTTCAGGATTCTTTTTTCCCCCCAATTGGCCACCTGGGTTTTATCTGGTTTTTGCGCCTCCTGGGAGATCACATGACTCCGGTTGGGGTGGAGTGTAGAATGTTTCAGTACAAGGGGTGTCACAGTTGTGTAGGGTGGACTGGTTGGGCCGGGTGCTCTTTACCTTTCCGCCATTGTTCATTGTTCGTGGGTTTATCTATAACCTTCAGGGCTGCTGACCGAGGGCCGTGCGGCTCTTTGTCAACCGGCACGGACACGATGTGCCGAAATGATGACCACCTGCGCTGTAAATTTCTATGTTTCTATGTAACAGGGCTTTAAGCAAATGTCGGGGCAAGGAAAGGGGGAGCGGAGGAAAGAACAAAAGGGAAGGTGTATGATCTGGTGGAAGGCAGGAGAGATTAAGAGACAAAAGGGATGATGATGTGAGGTGAAAGGAGATGGTAATGGGACAAGTGAAGGAACAAAAGATGAGTCTAGATAGGGTGTGAATGGAAATGGCAGAATCCTCAACATCTGCCATGGGAATGAGAAAAAAATATTGGGACAGGGGTTATGGTCTGAAATTGTTGAACTCGATGTTGAGTCCTGAGGTGTAAAGTGACTAAACGAATGATCGGGTGCTGTTCCTTGAGCTTCATTGGAAGTGTAAGTGGCCGAGAACGGAGAGATCAGAGTGGGAGTGGAGCTGAGCATTAAAGTGACAGAATATGACAGAATTTAATGGTAGCATTGCAGCAGAGAATAAGGTCAAAGTAGGGAATAATGGTACAAAAATTAAATTGAAGGCTCTTATGTGGCCCTTATGGCTAAAGGGATCAAGGGTTATGGAGAGAAAGCAGGAAAGTAGTACTGAGGTGAATGATCAACCATGATCTTATTGAATGGTGGTGCAGGCTCGAAGGGCCGAATGGCCTATTCCTGCACCTATTTTCTATGTTTCTATGTTTATCTGAATGCACGGGGCATTCGTAACAAGATAGACAAACTAGTGGCACAAATAGAGATAATTGAGTTTGATCTAATTGCCATTACAGAGATGTGGTTGCAAGGTGCCCAAGGTTGGGAACTAAATGTTTCAGGGTACTTGACCTTTCAAAAAGACAGGCAGAATGGTAAAGGAGGGGTGGTAGCCCTGATAATAAAGGATGACATAAGGACAGAAGAGAGAAAGGAACTTGGTTTGGAAGATCAGGAAGTAGAATCCGTGTGGGTGGAGATGAGGAATAACAAGGGGCAGAAAACACTGGTGGGAGCAGTGTATAGGCCCCCTAACAGTAACTAACCGTTGGACAGAATATTAAATCAAGAAATAGTAGGAGCTTGTAACAAAGGTAATGTCTCTACCACCCTTTCAGGCAGTGAGTAAAGGTGGGGGACTTTAATCTTCATATAGACTGGACAAATCAAATTGGCAAAGGTGGTCTGGAGCATGAGTTCATTGAATGCATTCGGGACAGTATCCTAGAATAATACGTCATGGAACCAACCAGGGAACAGGCTATTTTAGATCTTGTATTGTGTAATGTGACAGGGTTAATTAGCAACCTCATAGCAAAGGATCCTCTGGGGCAGAGTGATCATAATATGATAGAATTTCACATTACGTTTGAGAATGACTTGCCTAGGTCTAAAACTAGAGTCTTAAACTTAAAGTCAATTACATTGGTATGAAGGGCAAGTTGGCTAAGGTAGATTGGAAAAATAGATTAAAAGATATGGCAGCAGATAAGCAATGGATGGCATTTAAAGAAATATTTCATAATTCTCAACAAAAACACATTCCATTGAGAGACAAACTCCACAGGAAAAGTGATCCATGCGTGGCTAACTAAAGAAGTTAAGGATAGCATTAGATTGAAAAAAGATTAAGAAAAGGGAGGTTCAACGAGACCTGGGTGTCATGGTACATCAGTCATTGAAAGTTGGCATGCAGGTACAACAGGTGGTGAAGAAGGCAAATGGTATGTTGGCCTTCATAGCGAGGGGATTTGAGTATCAGAGCAGAGAGGTCTTACTGCAGTTGTACAGGGCCTTGGTGAGGCCTCACCTGGAATATTGTGTTCAGTATTGGTCTCCTAATCTGAGGAAGGATGTTCTTGCTATTGAGGGAGTGCAGAGAAGGTTCACCAGACTGATTCCCGGGATGGCAGGACTGACATATGAGGAGAAACTGGATCGACTGAGCCTGTATTCACTGGAGTTTAGAAGGATGAGAGGGGATCTCATAGAAACATATAAAATTCTGACGGGACTGGACAGGTTAGATGCAGGAAGAATGTTCCTGATATTGGGGAAGTCCAGAACCAGGGGACACAGTCTAAGGATAAGGGGTAAGCCATTTAGGACCGAGACGAGGAGAAACTTCTTCACTCGGAGAGTTGTTAACCTGTGGAATTCTCTACTGCAGAGAGTTGTTGATGCCAGTTCATTGGATATATTCAAGATGAAGTTAGATATGGCCCTTACGGCTAAAGGGATCAAGGGGTATGGAGAGAAAGCAGGAAAGGGGTACCGAGGGAATGATCAGCCATGACCTTATTGAATGGTGGTGCAGGCTCGAAGGGCCGAATGGCCTACTCCTGCACCTATTTTCTATGTAAGAAGCTTATAATGTTGCGAAGAATATTGGTAAGCCTGAGGATTGGGAGAGTTTCAGAAACCAGCAATGGGTGACCAAAAAAATGATAAAAAGGGAAAAAATAGACTGAGAGAAAACTGGCAGGAAATATAAAAATATTATAAGAGCTTCTACAAGTATGTAAACAGGAAGAGTGGAGCAAAGTAAACATTGGTCCCTTAGAGACTGAGGCAGGAGAAATTATAACAGGGAATGAGGAAATGGCAAAAACGTTAAACAAAAATAGTGGGAAAGCAAGGGTGTAATGATGGTGAGGAACTTAATGTAATTCATATAAGTAGAGAAAAAGTACTAGAGAAACTAATGGGACTAAAAACCTGACGGTCTACATCCTAGGGTTCTAAAAGAGGTGGTTGCAGAGATAGCAGATGCATTAGTTTTGATCTTTCAACATTCCCTACATCCTAGAATGGTCCCAGCGGATTGGAAGGTAGCAAATGTAACATCGCTATTCAAGAAAGGAGGGAGAGAAAACAGGGAACTACAGGCCAGTTAGCCTGACAGTTGTAGAGAAAATGCTGGAATCCATTGTTAAGGAAATGATATCAGGGCACTTAGATAATCAGAACATGATTAGGCAGAGTCAACATGGTTTCATGAAAGGGAAATCGTGTTTGACAAATGTATTAGTTTTTTGAGATGTAAATAGCAGGGTAGATAAAGGGGAACTAATGGATGTAGTATATTTGGATTTCCAAAAGGCATTCGATAAGGTGCCACATAAAAGGTTTACACAAGATAAACAAGTCTTTGTCAGGTTGGCAGGCTGTAACTCGTGGGGTGCCGCAAGGATCAATGCTTTGGTCTCAGCTATTTGCAATCTATATTAATGACCTTGATGAAGGGACCGAGTGTAATGTATCCAAGATTGCTGACGATATAAAGCTCGGTGGGACAGTAAGCATCTGCAAAGGGATATAGATAGACTAAGTGGGCAGTGAGATGACAGACGGAGTATAATGTGGGGAAAAGTGAGGTTATTCACTGGTAGGAAGAATGGAAAAACAATATTTTTTAAATGGTGAGGAACTTTTAAATGTTGGTGTTCGGAGAGATTTCGGTGTCCCTTGTGCAAGTAACACAGAAAGTGAGCATGCAGGTACAGCAAGCAATAAGGAAGGCAAATGACATGTTGTCCTTTATTGCAAGGGGGTTGGAGTATGAATAAGGAAGTCTTGTTACAATTGTACAGGGCCTTGGTGAGACCACACCTGGAGTACTGTGCACAGTTTGGGTCTCCTTATCTCAGGAAGAATATACTTGCCTTGGAGACAGTACAACGGAGGTTCACTAGATTGATTCCTGGGATGAGAGGGCTGGCTTATGATGAAAGATTGTGTAGAATGGGCCGATACTCTCAGGAGTTTAAAAGAATGAGGTGTGATCTCATTGAAATATCCAAGATTCTGAAGGGGATTGATGGGGTAGATGCTGAGAGGTTGTTTCCCCTAGCTGGAGTGTCTCGAACTAGAGGACACAGTCTCAAGATAAGGGGTAAACTATTTAAGACAGAGATGAGGAAGAATTTCTTCACTCAGAGGGTTGTGAATCTTTGGAATTTTCTGCCCCAGAGGGTTATAGATGCTGAGTCTTTGAATATATTCAAGGCTGAGATAGATCGATTTTGGAGCAATGCTGTGGAGGAGGATTTCCTGGAGTGTATAAGGGATGGTTTTCTAGACCAATATGTCGAGGAACAACTAGAGAGCAGGCCATTCTAGACTGGGTCTTGTGTAACGAGAGAGGATTAATTAGCAATCTGGTCCCTTTGGGGAAGAGTGACCATAATATGGTAGAATTCCTCATTAAGATGGAGAGTGACACAGTTAATTCAGAGACTAGGATCCTGAACTTAAAGAAAGGAAACTTTGACGGTATGAGATGTGAATTGGCTAGGATAGACTGGAGAATGATACTTAAAGGGTTGATGGTGGATAGGCAGTGGTAGACATTTAAATATCACATGGATGAACTACAACAATTGTACATCCCTGTGGTGTAAGAATAAAAAAGGGAAGGGGGCTCAACCATGGCTAACAAGGGAAATTAGGGAAAGTGTTAAATCCAAGGAAGAGACATATAAATTGGCCAGTAAAAGTAGCAAACCTGAGGACTGGGAGAAATTTAGAATTCAGCAGAGGAGGACTATGGGTTTAATTAGGAGGGGAATAATAGAGTATGAAAGTAAACTTGCAGGGAACATAAAAACTGACTGCAAAAGCTTCTATTGATATGTGAAGAGAAAACGATTAGTGAAGACTAATATAGGTCCCTTGCAGTCAGAATCAGGTGAATTCATAATGGGGAACAAGGAAATAGCAGACCAATTGAACAAATACTTTGGTTCTGTCTTCACTAAGGAAGACACGAATAACCTCCCGAAAACCTAGGGGACCGAGGGTCTAGCGAGAAGGGGGAACTGAGCCAAATCATTATTCGTCAGGAAATGGTGTTGGGGAAATTGAAGGGACTGAAGGCTGATAAATCCCCAGAGCCTGATAGTCTGCATCCCAGAGTACCTAAGGAAATGGCCCTAGAAATAGTAGATGCATTGGTGGTCATTTTCCAACATTCCATGGACTCAGGTTCAGTTCCTATGGACTGGAGGGTAGGTAATGTAACCCCACTTTTTTTTTTAAAAAAAGGAGGGAGAGAGAAAACAAGGAATTATAGACCGGTCAGCCTGACATCGATGGTGGGGAAAATGCTGGAATCAATTATTAAGGATGTAATAGCAGCGCATTTGAAAAACAGTGACTGGATCCGTCCAAGTCAGCATGAATTTATGAAGGAGAAATCATGTTTGACAAATCTTCTGGAATTTTTTCAGGATGTAACGACTAGAGTGTACAAGGGAGAACCAGTGGATGTGGTGTATTTGGATTTTCAAAAGGCTTTTGAAAAGGTCCCACACAAGAAATTAGTGTGCAAAATTAAGGCACATGGTATTGGGGTAATGTATTGAAGTGGATAGAGAACTGGCAGACATGAAGCAAAGAGTGGGAATAAACGGATTATTTTCAGAATGGCAGGCAGTGATTAGTGGGGTGCCGCAGGGTTCATTGCTGGAACCCCAGCTATTTACAATATACATTAATGATTTAGACGAAGGAATTGAATGCAATATCGCCAAGTTTGCAGATGACACTAAGCTGGGTGGCGGTGTGAGCTGTGGGGAAGATGCTAGGAGGCTGCAGGGGAACTTGGATAGGTTAGGTGAGCAAGCAAATGCATGGCAGATGCAGTATAATATGGATAAGTGTGAGGTTTTCCACTTTGGTGGCAAAAACAGGAAGGCAGATTATTATCTGGTGACAGATTATTAAAAGGGGAGGTGCAACGAGACCTGGGTGTCATGGTACATCAGTCATTGAAGATAGGCATGCAGGTACAGCAGGCAGTAAAGAAAGCAAATAGCATGCTGGCCTTCATAGCGAGGGGATTTGAGTATAGGAGCATGGAGATCTTACTGCAGTTTTACAGGGCCTTGGTGAGACCATACTTTGAGTATTGTGTGCAGTTTTGGTCTCCTAATCTGAGGAAGGACATTCTTGCTATTGAGGGAGTGCAGCGAAGGTTCACCAGACTGATTCTCGGGATGGCAGGATTGACATATGAAGAAAGACTGGATCGACTGGGCCTGTATTCACCTGAATTTAGAAGAATGAGAGGGGATCTCATCGAAACATATAAAATTCTGCCGGGACTGGACAGGTTAGATGCTGGAAGAATGTTCCCGATGTTGGGGAAGTCCAGAACCAGGGAACACAGTCTAAGGATAAGGGGTAAGCCATTTAGGACCGAGCTGAGGAGAAACTTCTTCACTCAGAGAGTTGTTAAACTGGAATTCTCTACCACAGAAAGTTGTTGAGGCCAGTCGTTCGATATATTCAAAAGGGAGTTAGATGTGGCCCTTACGGCTAAAGGGATCAAGGGGTATGGAGAGAAAGCAGGAATGGGGTACTGAGGTGAATGATCAGCCATGATCTTATTGAATGGTGGTGCAGGCTCGAAGGGCCGAATGGCCCACTCCTGCTCCTATTTCTTATGTTCTTATGTTCTAATGGACTGAGTGGATGTGGTCTGTAAAGCAGTCACCCAATCTGCAGTTGGTCTCCCCAATGTAGAGGAGACTGCATTGTGAGCAGCGAATACAGTATACTACATTGCAAGAAGTAGAAGTAAATCGCTGTTTCACCTGGAAGGAGTGTTTGGGGCCCTGGACAGTGGGAAGGGAGGGGGTAAAAGGGCAGGTTTTGCATCTCCTGCACTTGAATGGGAAGGGGAGGGGGTGCTGGAGGTGATTGAGGAGTGGACCAGGGGGTCGCGGAGGGAGCGGTCCCTTCGGAATGCTGAGAGGGGATGGGAGGGGAAGATGGAAGCAAAGTGAATGAAATTTTCTAGTTCAGGACGAGAGCAGGAAACGGCACCAATAGTCATCCGTAGTGTTTTGTTTTTGTATTACTGATACAGACAGACTAGATTAATCCCCGAGCAGCAATCCTCAGTATCCAATGCAAAGCCAGGTATGCACTTGGCATATATATGTAAATATATCTATGATGTATTAAAAGATTTGCATGGTGTTCACTTCCTGTGTCACACTTGCTTTCTGTAACACCTCTGTTATAAAACCATGCATCTCCTGACTTACCAGGAACATTGACACTTACAATTTGCTGGCAGTTGTAACATTAAATGTCTTACTCCCTCTGTCACATTTGCTTCCTGTATCACACTTTTGCCCTAACACTGATGATTGGTTCAGGGTAAAATCAGCAAGTCGGAATGAAGAGGTAGGGAAGGTACGAACAGACAGCAAGGAAACTACTAGTGAGAAACTGTAAAGGTCTTTTGCAAACGACCAATCGTGAATGAGACAGGAGAATCTACTAATAACAAAACAAAAGTGAAGTGAACAAATTCAATCAATAAATGCTTTTTAATAAAAATTTTCATCTGCCATTTTTTTCTCAACTGAAATTTCTAATGCCCAAAATAAGGTTTCAACCAAAAATAACAAAACGTTACTTATTTTATCATAACGCTTATACTTGCCCATTGAATTGCCATTAAAGTTTTTACTCAAAGCCGGGGCTTGGACTGGACCTTTGTGCCCTGGCCTTTGGCTCTCTGAGCTGAAGATAGATCCTGCAGCCTGAGCTTGTGCACTGTGCACTGTTTCCTTTGGTGTATCAGGAGATTCAGTTTGAATTTTTGCCCTTCCAGTGCAGGCCTTGTCCTCTGGTTTCTACCTGTGGCCCTGAACCCGCCTTCACGTCTTTGTCTCTGTTGGTTAGCTGTACTCTCACCTCTGTCTTCCATAGCCTTGCTTCCATCAGGCCAATCACTATCCCCCACTTGTGTCACTCTGACACAGCCCCCAACTCCACTCCCCCCCCCCCCCCCCCCCCCCAAGACTGAAGGATGCAAATCTGAAGGTTTGTGGCACACAACTGTCCTGATTATCAGTGACCAGGTCTGGCATACACCAGACAAGCAAGGCCCTGTCTCATTCTCCTCAGCCAATACCACCTACTATTTCAGGATAATCATGGAACATAAAGAGAGTCCTGAAAGATAGGACAATCCAAGGCTCCTCTTCTCAATGACCAGTTGCTTCCTTCGTTCCCTTGTCCGTCCCTTCTGCCCACACTTCTGACAGCAAGTTCAAGGAGCTTGTGGATTTCTTCATATTGAAGATAATCACCATCTGTACAGCTGTCCCCATCACTTCCTCGTCCTCTGTCCCTGGCTCCTTCCTACTCTAATTCTGCACCTTCAGCTTTTTATACTTTATCTCCTATCTACCTGCTCCAAACTTATCCACGAGATACCATTATCGTTCCCCTCCGAATTACTCCCATTACTGTCATAGAAACATAGAAAATAGGTGCAGGAGTAGGCCATTCGGCCCTTTGAGCCTGCACCACCATTCAATGAGTTCATGGCTGAACATGCAACTTCAGTACCCCATTCCTGCTTTCTCGCCATACCCCTCAAGTTATACCCATCAGGAAAGGATGAACAGGCTGGGTCTATTTTCTCAAAAGAGACAGCTGAGGGGTGACCTAATAGAGGTCTTTAAAATTATAAAAGGGCTTGATAGAGTAGACACACACACACACAGTGTTTCCACTTGTGGGGAAGAGCATAACTAGAGGCCATCAATATAAGATAGTCACCAAGAAATCCAATGAGTAATTCAGGAGAAACATCTTTACCCAGAGAGTGGTGAGAGTGTGGAACTCACTGCCACATGGAGGGGTTGAGGCGAATAGTATCGATGCATTTAAGGGGAGGCTGGACAAGCACATGGGGGAGAAGGGAATAGAGGGTTATGGTGATAGAGTTAGATGAGGAAAGACAGAAGGCATTGGAGTGGAGCATAAACGCCGGCATGGACTGGTTAGGCCGAATGGCCTGTTTCTGTTCCGAATATCCGATGTATTCTCACTATTACCTCATTTGCAAGCTCCCTTTTCTTTCTGAGGTCCTTGATCATGTTATTGTCTCCCAATTTTTTGTTAGTCTCTCCCTAGTCAAACCAGTCCACTCTGGCTCCGCCCCTCTAACAGCATTGAAACTGCCCATGCCAAAGTCTTGAATGACAAATTCTGTAACATATAGAAACATAGAAAATAGGTGCAGGAGTAGGCCATTCGGCCCTTCTAGCCTGCACCGCCATTCAATGAGTTCATGGCTGAACATGCAACTTCAGTACCCCATTCCTGCTTTCTCACCAAACCCCTTGATTCCCCTAGTAGTAAGGACTTCATCTAACTCCTTTTTGAATATATTTAGTGAAATAGAAACAGTGGCCGTGTTTATTACCCAGCCCCCTCCCGCCCCCGAGTCTTTTGTGTCTTGTCTGCCATTTGATATGATCTGCCATCCTCTGCCAACACAGACTCTTGTCCAACACAGATCCTCCATTGTCCAGCTCTGTGGGGCAGCCTGTGCACAATTCCATTTTTACCTATCCAAACACAGCCAGTACATCATTAATAATGGCTTTCCTTCACCACTTCTCCCCCCCGCCAACACACACACACACACTGCTGCCTCTGGAATCTCCCAAGGATCCATCCTGAGGCCATTGTAGCACCACTATCCCAACTGAGATCAGTCAACTCAGCGGGCGGTAAGCTGGGTGGCTTGCTGGTCTGTGTGTCTCCGGCCCAGTGGTGCTTTAATTGGGGTAGCTCTGGTGGTTGACTTGAGTACACCCAGTCATCAGAGCTCGAGAATCAAGACAACTAACTCATTTATCATCCTGTCAATTCCCACACACAAATATGTGGTACCTCCTGTTTAAAGAACGGTTCTGCCTGATCAGTTTCTGGCTATTCACATGGAGTGTAAACTAACTCTTTGCTTTCTCTGCAGGCTTCCAGTACCGGTGCTACCCGTTCCGGAGCCATAGCCTGATTCCTTTCCTACCACGGCCACGTGAAGAGAGGCAGAAAGGCAGAGCCGGTGAGGGGGTCAGCGGTGGTGAGTGTGGTTTGGCAAGGCAACATGTGGGTCAGAGATCGATAGATTTTTGGACATTAAAGGAATCAAGGGATATGGGAATAGTGCAGGAAAGTGGAGCTGAGGTCGAAGGTCAGCCGTGATCTGATTGAATGGCGGAGCAGGCTCGAGGGGTCGTGTGGCCGACTCCTGCTCCTATTTCTTTGGTTCTCGACCCTTACATAAGATCATGAGGGCACAGATTTAAGATGATTGGCAGAAGAACCAAAGGCGACGTAAGAAAAAACTTTTTTACGCAGCGAGTGGTTGGGTTCTGGAATGCACTGCCTGAGAGGGTGGTGGAGGCAGACTCAATTTTATCTTTCAAAAGGGAGTTGGATAAGTATCTGAAGGAAAACCTTTTGCAGGGCCACAGGAAAAGTGCAGGGGAATGGGCACGGGCTGAGAGTCGCACGGGCTTGATGGGCCGAATGGACTTCCACGTTGTAACTATTGTCTGATTCTATGAAGGGCCGAATAGCCTAATCCTGCACCTATTTCTTATGTTCTCCATTCCTCCTACAAGCTCCAGGTGTTTGAAAGGGGGGAGGGATCTACAAGAAACGTAAGCAGCCTAAATATAAACAAAACAGGAAAAGAGAGCATAGGAAAGAATAAAGTAAGGGAGGACATTGACAGCAAGGGGGCAAATAGAGTTATAGAACAGGAGTTTAAAAAGATGGTTAAACATAAAGTGAGAGGAAATCCTATTCAAAATGAGTTTCACTGCCTGTACGGCAATGCACACAGTGTCCGTAATAAAACAGGGGAGCTGGAGGCAATCATGCATTGGGAGGAGCCAGGCGTAGTCGGGATTACTGAGACATGGCTACAGAAAAATCAGGACTGGGAATTAAACATTGCAGGGTATAACATATTTAGAAAAGATAGAGAGGGGAAAAGGTGAGGTGGAGTAGCTGTACTTTATTACGGATAACGTGGGACTGGATTTTCGTTACTGTCCATTTCGCGGCGTTATTCATGGCGGGGCGGTAATTATAGCACCCGAGAAAAGTCTGTGCCTCAGTCAGCAAAATTCATCAACTGGGCCCTGAGTGTGGGGCGGAGCACCATGGGCAGCGTTACATACCTCTTTTAGGGTGCAAGGCCAGCTCAGCAACTGAAAATCCATTGCGAAAGAGCTGGTCTCTGAGCGTCCTAAGAGGCTTTTGTGGCAAAGAAAAATTGCAATACCTTAAACACCACAATAAACTAAATCGCAAAAATAAAACTAAACAAAACAATCAAACTTACCTCCTCAACCAATTCTGTCACTCACCGCCGCCGGGCCAGGCAGTCTCACCATGGGGCACTATAGGGTGAGCACACAACAAATTTCAACATGCAGTCGCAACCGACAGTATTGCACGCCCGTTCGACGCTCCCGGGCGGTTCTGCTCTGGCCCCCGAAAACCAGCAACTAACTTGCTGGCGGGGCACCGGAGGCTGGGCGTCTGCCCGCCCACCCGCCCGGAAAACCTTTCCTCCGCCATTACCGCCCCTCTGGGCTGCAAACTGAGACGGCAACATAACAAAAACTCAGTCCATAATGTCTGTAGAGAAAAGGGACGCAGCTATCAGCAAGACAAAAATAAAATCCCAATGGATAATAACTTTTATTTATATAGTGCCTTTAATGTAGTAAAACATCTCGAAGGGCTTTACAGCCGTGTTACAAGGGGCTTCACAGCCGTGTTACAAGACAAAACAGATAAATTTGACACCAAGCCACAAAAGATAAAGGCAGATGATCAAAAGCTTGTTTAAAGAGCTGGGTTTTAAGGAGCGTCTTAAAGGAGGTAGAGAGGCGGAGAGATTTAGGGAGGGAGTTCCAGAGCTTAGGGCCCAAACAGCCGAAGGCACATCGATAGTTGAGTAGTTATAATGAGGGATGTTCAAGAGACCAGAATTTGAGGAGCGCAGACATCTTGTGGTGAGTGTGGTTTGGCAAGGCAACATGTGGGTCAGAGATCGATAGATTTTTGGACATTAAAGGAATCAAGGGATATGGGAATAGTGCAGGAAAGTGGAGCTGAGGTCGAAGGTCAGCCGTGATCTGATTGAATGGCGGAGCAGGCTCGAGGGGTCGTGTGGCCGACTCCTGCTCCTATTTCTTTGGTTCTCGACCCTTACATAAGATCATGAGGGCACAGATTTAAGATGATTGGCAGAAGAACCAAAGGCGACGTAAGAAAAAACTTTTTTACGCAGCGAGTGGTTGGGTTCTGGAATGCACTGCCTGAGAGGGTGGTGGAGGCAGACTCAATTTTATCTTTCAAAAGGGAGTTGGATAAGTATCTGAAGGAAAACCTTTTGCAGGGCCACAGGAAAAGTGCAGGGGAATGGGCACGGGCTGAGAGTCGCACGGGCTTGATGGGCCGAATGGACTTCCACGTTGTAACTATTGTCTGATTCTATGAAGGGCCGAATAGCCTAATCCTGCACCTATTTCTTATGTTCTCCATTCCTCCTACAAGCTCCAGGTGTTTGAAAGGGGGGAGGGATCTACAAGAAACGTAAGCAGCCTAAATATAAACAAAACAGGAAAAGAGAGCATAGGAAAGAATAAAGTAAGGGAGGACATTGACAGCAAGGGGGCAAATAGAGTTATAGAACAGGAGTTTAAAAAGATGGTTAAACATAAAGTGAGAGGAAATCCTATTCAAAATGAGTTTCACTGCCTGTACGGCAATGCACACAGTGTCCGTAATAAAACAGGGGAGCTGGAGGCAATCATGCATTGGGAGGAGCCAGGCGTAGTCGGGATTACTGAGACATGGCTACAGAAAAATCAGGACTGGGAATTAAACATTGCAGGGTATAACATATTTAGAAAAGATAGAGAGGGGAAAAGGTGAGGTGGAGTAGCTGTACTTTATTACGGATAACGTGGGACTGGATTTTCGTTACTGTCCATTTCGCGGCGTTATTCATGGCGGGGCGGTAATTATAGCACCCGAGAAAAGTCTGTGCCTCAGTCAGCAAAATTCATCAACTGGGCCCTGAGTGTGGGGCGGAGCACCATGGGCAGCGTTACATACCTCTTTTAGGGTGCAAGGCCAGCTCAGCAACTGAAAATCCATTGCGAAAGAGCTGGTCTCTGAGCGTCCTAAGAGGCTTTTGTGGCAAAGAAAAATTGCAATACCTTAAACACCACAATAAACTAAATCGCAAAAATAAAACTAAACAAAACAATCAAACTTACCTCCTCAACCAATTCTGTCACTCACCGCCGCCGGGCCAGGCAGTCTCACCATGGGGCACTATAGGGTGAGCACACAACAAATTTCAACATGCAGTCGCAACCGACAGTATTGCACGCCCGTTCGACGCTCCCGGGCGGTTCTGCTCTGGCCCCCGAAAACCAGCAACTAACTTGCTGGCGGGGCACCGGAGGCTGGGCGTCTGCCCGCCCACCCGCCCGGAAAACCTTTCCTCCGCCATTACCGCCCCTCTGGGCTGCAAACTGAGACGGCAACATAACAAAAACTCAGTCCATAATGTCTGTAGAGAAAAGGGACGCAGCTATCAGCAAGACAAAAATAAAATCCCAATGGATAATAACTTTTATTTATATAGTGCCTTTAATGTAGTAAAACATCTCGAAGGGCTTTACAGCCGTGTTACAAGGGGCTTCACAGCCGTGTTACAAGACAAAACAGATAAATTTGACACCAAGCCACAAAAGATAAAGGCAGATGATCAAAAGCTTGTTTAAAGAGCTGGGTTTTAAGGAGCGTCTTAAAGGAGGTAGAGAGGCGGAGAGATTTAGGGAGGGAGTTCCAGAGCTTAGGGCCCAAACAGCCGAAGGCACATCGATAGTTGAGTAGTTATAATGAGGGATGTTCAAGAGACCAGAATTTGAGGAGCGCAGACATCTTGTGGTGTTGTGAGGCTGAAAAAGATTACAGAGATAGGAAGGAGCAAGGCCATGGAGTGATTTGTAAACAGACAATAAAGGATCAATCACACTAATCGTGGATGGAAGGTGGGGGAAGAAATATCCAGACAAATTAGGGAAATGAATAAAAAACATGGAATAATAATCACGGGGGATTTCAACTACCGCAATATTAATTGGACAGAAGAGGTCGGTAAAGGGGATAAGTGAATGCAGTTCCTACAGTGTGTACAGGACCACTTTCTAACCCAATATGTAAAAAGCCCAACAAGGGAGGATTCGCTATTGGAGTAATGGGGAATGAACCAGAGAAGAGAAGAGAAGTACAAGCAGGGGAACATCTAGGCAATAGTGATCATAATAAAATACGCTTTAAGATGATAATAGAGAAAGACATAAGTATGATGAAAACCAGATTAATAGATTGGAGAACAGCTGATTTTGAGGGGCTGAGAATAGAACTTGGGAAAATTAAATAGGTAACAATATTGGCAAACAACGATGTAAAACAGCAATGGGAAACATTTAAAATGGTGTTTAACAGAGTGAAGGAACAATATATTCTGCTAAAAGGAAAGAACAAACTAAACACTAATGAGACTCCATGGATGAATAAAGACATATGAAACAATTGAGGGCAAGGAAAGGCATTCATTAACTACATCATCATAAGCAGTCCCTCGGAATCGAGGAAGACTTGCTTCCACTCTTAACATGAGTTCTTAGTTGGCTGTACAGTCCAATACGAGAACCAAATCTCTGTCACAGGTGGACAAATAGTTGTTGAGGGTAAGGGAGGGTGGGACTGGTTTGCCGCACGCTCCTTCCGCTGCCTGCGCTTGTTTTCTGCATGCTCTCGGCGACGAGACTCGAGGTGCTCAGCACTTCCTCCACTTAGGGCGGTCTTTGGCCAGGGACTCCCAGGTGTCAGTGGGGATGTCGCACTTTATCAGGGAGGCTTTGAGGGTGTTCTTGTAATGTTTCCTCTACCCCCTTTGGCTCGTTTGCCGTGAAGGAGTTCCAAGTAGAGCGCTTACTTTGCGAGTCTCGTGTCTGGCATGCTAACGATGTGGCCCGCCCAACGGAGCTGGTCAGTGCTTCGATGCTGGGGATGTTGGCCTGGTCGAGGACGCTAACGTTGGTACGTCTGTCCTCCCGGGATTTGTAGGATCTTGTGGAGACGACATTAACTACCTGGGCGGCAGGGAGTGCACGGTAAGAGAGAATACAAAGAGATTCGGAGAGAAGTCAAAAAAACAATTAGGAAGGCAAAGAGGAACTATGAAATTAAATAATCAAGGAACATAAAACAAAATAGTAAAATATTTTACAGGCGCATCAACAAAAAAAGGAAGGTTGGGATGGGAGTAATGTAATTAAGGGATAGACAGGATAATACGCCAGATAACGATCGGGAGATGGCAGAAATATTAAAAATGTCCGAAGTGCTTCAGTATTTACCAGGGAGAAAGAACAGGTGGACATGACCGATAAGTGCATTTAAAATAAAAAAAGGGGATATTTTAAATAAACTAATTAAACTCAAAGGGGATAAAACTCCTGGTCCGGATGGATTACATCCACGCATTTTAAAGGAATCTAGTGAAGAGGTAGCAGAGGCATTACTACACATATTTAATAATTTGTTAGAACAAGGTGCAGTGCCAGAGGACTGGTGGATAGCTAACGTAATACCTATATTTAAGAAGTGGGATAGAACATGTCCAGGGAACTATAGACCAGTCAGTTTAACATCAGCGGCAGGAAAAATAATGGAATCCCTACTAAAGGAGAAAATAGAAGAACATCTAGAAACCAAAAATATAATAACGAATAGTCAGCATGGATTTCAAAAGGGAAAGTCTGGCTTGACCAACCTCACTGAATGTTTTGAAGAGGTAACAGAGAGAATAGACAAGGGTAATGCAGTAGATGTAATTTATCTAGATTTTCGAAAGGCCTTCGATAAGGTACCCCACAATAGACTGATGGACAAGGTCAGAGAATGCAGGGTCAGGGGACAAGTAGCAGAATGGATCGCGAGCTGGCTTCAAGACAGAAAGCAGAGAGTCGGGGTAAAGGGCAGCTATTCACAGGGGCAGAAGGTGGGCAGTGGTGTTCCACAAGGATCAGTGCAGGGACCAATGCTGTTCACAATTTATATTAACCATTCAGACTGGAATCAAAAACACAATTTCTAAATTTGCGGATGACACCAAATTGGGGGATAGACAATACTGAGGGGGACTGCAACAAATTACAGGGGGACATTAATAAACTTGCAGAATGGGCATATAATGGGCAAATGTTCAGCACAGATAAATGTGAGGTATTACATTTTGGGAGGAAGAATAGGGAGGTCACTTATTACTGGGAGGGTGTGAGTCTGGGTGGGGTAGAGGAACACAGGGATCTCGGATACAAATACACAAATCACTAAACGTTGTGACACAGGTTAACAAGGCCGTAAAAAGCAAACCAAGCTCTCGGGTTTATTTCTAGAGGGATAGAATTGAAAAGTAGGGAAGTTATGCTAAACCTGTATCGAACCTTGGTTAGACCACCCTTAGAGTACTGCGTACAGTTCTGGTCGCCATATTATAAAAAGGATATAGAGGCACTGGAGAGGGTGCAGGGAAGATTTACAAGGATGATACCAGAAATGCAAGGGTATACATATCAGGAAAGGATGGACAGGCAGGTAACTATAGGCCGGTTAGTTTAACATCTGTAGTGGGGAAAATGCTTGAAACTATCATTAAGGAAGAAATAGCGGGACATCTAGATAGGAATAGTGCAATCAAGCAGACGCAGCATGGATTCATGAAGGGGAAATCATGTTTAACTAATTTACTGGAATTCTTTGAGGATATAACGAGCATGATGGATAGAGGTGTACCGATAGATGTGGTGTATTTAGATTTCCAAAAGGCATTCGATAAGGTGCCACACAAAAGGTTACTGCAGAAGATAGAGGTACGTGGGGTCAGAGGAAATGTATTAGCATGGATAGAGAATTGGCTGGCGAACAGAAAGATAAATGGGTCCTTTTTCGGGTTGGAAATCGGTGGTTAGTGGTGTGCTACAGGGATCGGTGCTGGGACCACAACTGTTTACAATATACATAGATGACCTGGAAGAGGGGACAGAGTGCAGTGTAACAAAATTTGCAGATGACACAAAGATTAGTGGGAAAGTGGGTTGTGTAGAGGACACACAGAGGCTGCAAAGAGATTTAGATAGGTTAAGTGAATGGGCAAAGGTTTGGCAGATGGAATACAATGTCGGAAAGTGTGAGGTCATCCACCTTGGGGAAAAAAAACAGTAAAAGGGAATATTATTTGAATGGGGAGAAATTACAACATGCTGAGGTGCAGAGGGACCTGGGGGTCCTTGTGCATGAATCTCAAAAAGTTAGTTTGCAGGTGCAGCAGGTAATCAGGAAGGCGAATGCAATGTTGGCCTTCATTGCGAGAGGGATGGAGTCCAAAAGCAGGGAGGTCCTGCTGCAACTGTGTTGGTAAGGCCGCACCTGAAGTACTGCGTGCAGTTTTGGTCACCTTACTTAAGGAAGGATATACTGGCTTTGGAGGGGGTACAGAGATGATTCACTCAGCTGATTCCGGAGATGAGGGGGTTACCTTATGATGATAGATTGAGTAGACTGGGTCTTTACTCGTTGGAGTTCAGAAGGATGAGGGGTGATCTTATAGAAACATTTAAAATAATGAAAGGGATAGACAAGATAGAGGCAGAGAGGTTGTTTCCACTGGTCGGGGAGACTAGAACTAGGGGGCACAGCCTCAAAATACGGGGGAGCCAATTTAAACTGAGTTGAGAAGGAATGTCTTCTCCCAGAGGGTTGTGAATCTGTGGAATTCTCTGCCCAAGGAAGCAGTTGAGGCTAGCTCATTGAATGTATTCAAATCACAGATAGATAGATTTTTAACCAATAAGGGAATTAAGGGTTACGGGGAGTGGGCGGGTAAGTGGAGCTGAGTCCACGGCCAGATCAGCCATGCTCTTATTGAATGGCGGAGCAGGCTCGAGGGGCTAGATGGCCTACTCCTGTTCCTCATTCTTATGTTCTTATGTCTCTTTTCTCTTGAAAAAAGAAGGCTATGTGGTGACCTAATAGAGGTCTTTAAAGTTATGAAATGTTTTGATAGAGTGGATACAGTGAGAGTGTTTCCATTTGTGGGGAAGAGCATAACTAGAGGCCATCAATATAAGATCGTCACCAAGAAATCCAATAGGGAATTCAGGAGAAACTTCTTTACCCAGAGAGTGGTGAGAATGTGGAACTCGCTGCCACAGGGAGGGGTTGAGGTGAATAGTATCGATGCATTTAAGGGGAGGCTGGACAAACATATGGGGGAGAAGGGAATAGAGGGTTATGGTGATAGATTTAGATGGGGAAAGACGGGAGGAGGCTCGAGTGGAGCACAAACGCTGTGTCGGATTGGTTGGGCCGAATGGCCTGTTTCCGTGCCGTATACCCTATGTAAAAACTAAGCCTAGTGTTACATAATCACTGCAGAGTGAGGTGGAGCCCTGCACTGTATGCCATGGTGTCTCAGTACACGTGTAAGTGTGCATTGCAGTGCTGTGTGTGGCAGTGCTTGAGAAGGCCAGCTGGGGTTGAAACTATACACCCAGCATCAGCCCGTCAACAGTCATGGAGAGAGTTGGAATTGGAGATGAGGGAGTGGAGCTTTGAGCACGAACTGCAAAAGGTCTATCTATTCCCCTGACTATAGAAGCTCCCGCTACTCCAACTCTATTCTTGTTTCTTATCGCTTGTCTTATCCCTCGCTCCATTATCCCACACTTCCTCTGAATCACTGTGCATCCCATACTCGTCAAACAGGAACTCGGGGCTTCCCTCCAACTTCCCCCGCACTGAGGGCGGGATATCTCCACACTGGGAGCATATAACCGCACCCCCCCCCCCGCCACACTGAGAGAATAACTCCCCCACACTGTGAGCAGATACCGCCCCCCCCCCCCCCCCCACACCACACTGGGAGCATATAACCCCCCCCACCCACACACACACAGAGAATAACCCCCACACACTGAGGGCAGATACCCCTCCCCCACACATTGCGAGCATAACCCCCCCTCCCCCCACTGAGGGCAGATACCACCCCTCCCCGCATTGAGGAAAGATAACCACACCCCCCCCCCCCAAAGTGTGAGCATATACCCCCCCCCTTGCACTCCCACATTGAGAGCATATGTGTGAGGAGGACACAAAAAATCTGCAAAGGGATATAGACAGGCTAAGTGAGTGGGCAAACATTTGGCAGATGGAGTATAATGTTGGAATGTGTGAGGTTATGCACTTTGGCAGAAAAAAAATCAAAGAGCAAGTTATTATTTAAATGGAGAAAGATTGCAAAGTGCTGCAGTACAGCGGGACCTGGGGGTACTTGTGCATGAAACACAAAGGGATAGTATGCAGGTACAGCAAGTGATCAGGAAGGCCAATGGTATCTTGGCTTTTATTGCAAAGGGGATGACTATAAAAGCAGGGAAGTCTTGCTACAGTTATACAGGGTATTGGTGAGGCCACATCTGGAATACTGCGTGCAGTTTTGGTTTCCATATTTACGAAAAGATATACTTGCTGTGGAGGCAGTTCAGAGAAGGTTCACTCGGTTGATTCCGGAGATGAGGGGGTTGACTTATGAGGAAAGGTTGAGGAGGTTGGGCCTCTACTCATTGGAATTCAGAAGAATGAGAGGTGATCTTATCGAAAGGAATAAGATTATGAGGGGGCTTGTCAAGGTGGATGCAGAGAGGATGTTTCCACTGATGGGGGAGACTAGAACTAGAGGGCATGATCTTAGAATAAGGGGCCGCCCATTTAAAACTGAGATGAGGAGGAATTTCTTCTCTCAGAGGGTTGTAAATCTGTGGAATTCGCTGCCTCAGAGAGCTGTGGAAGCTGGGACATTGAATAAATTTAAGACATTGATAGACAGTTTCTTAACCGATAAGGGGATAAGGGGTTATGGGGAGCGGGCGGGGAAGTGGAGCTGAGTTTCCCCCCCCCCCCACTGAGGGCAGATATCCCCTCACCCCCCCCCCTCTCCCCAACTGAGGGCAGATCCCCCCCACCCCCACTGAGAGAAGACCCCCCCCCCCACTGAGGGCAGATACTCCCCCTCCCCCCCCCCACACACACACCGAGGGCAGATACCCCCCCCCCCCGAGGGCAGATACACCCCCCCCGAGGGCAGATACTCCCCCATCCCCACCCCCCCGAGGGCAGATACCCACCCCTCTGAGAGCAGATACTCCCCCCCCCCCACCCCCCCCGAGGGCAGATACCCACCCCCACCCCCCCGAGGGCAGATACCCCCCCCCTCTGAGGGCAGATACTCCCCCCCCACCCCCCCCGAGGGCAGATACTCCCCCATCCCCACCCCCCCGAGGGCAGATACCCACCCCTCTGAGAGCAGATACTCCCCCCACCACCCCCCCGAGGGCAGATACTTCCCCCACCACCCCCCCGAGGGCAGATACACCCCCCACCACCCCCCCGAGGGCAGATACACCCCCCACCACCCCCCCGAGGGCAGATACACCCCCCCCCCGAGGGCAGATACTCCCCCCTCCCCACCCCCCGAGGGCAGATACCCACCCCCACCCCCCCGAGGGCAGATACTCCCCCCACCACCCCCCCGAGGGCAGATACACCCCCCCCACACTACGAATGCACTGATGATGATTGTGTGGCTTTGTTCTGTCTGGATAGGTGTCCCGTTGGGAGCAGGTGATTCGCTGGATTCTGTGTTTCTGGAGTGGGTGAACCCGGTGTTTCTCCGCCCACCAGAGGTAGGATCTGTCACCTGTCTGCTTTTTGCTGCATTATTAACCAATTGTTAGCTGCCCGTATCCTAACCTGCACCAAGTCCCGTTCACCCATCATCCTTGTTTTCGAATCCCTCCATGGCCTCGCCTCTCCCAACTCTAATCTCCTCCAGCAACCTACAACCCTCCAAGATATCTGCGCTCCTCCAATTCTGACCTCTTGTCCATCCCTGATTTTTATCACTCCACCATTGGCGGCCTTGCCAAGGCCCTAAGCTCTGGAATTCCCTTCCTAAAGCTCAATGCCTTGCTATGTCTCGTTCCTCCTTTAAGGCGCTCCTTAAAAACTACCTCTTCGACCAAGGATTCCTGTCCTTATGTGGCTTGGTGTCAAATATTGTCTGATAAAGCTCCTGTGAAGCGCCTTCATAGAATCACAGAATGGTGACAGCACGGAAGGTCATTCGGCCTGTTGAGCCTGTGCCGGCTCTCTGCAAGAGTGCTTCAGCTAGTGCCACCCACCCAGCCTTTCCTCACAACCCTCCATAGATGGGTTTACGGGGGGATCCAGGGGGAAGCACTCTACTCCTGGCCCACTGCTTGCTGATTCACCCTTCTCGCCTCCCTTCAGCTGCCTGGTTCCCTGAGGCAGTGAAAATAAAAGTTACGTTAAAATGGAGGCACGCAGCCTCCTTGAAATATTTGAAGGACTGATCCGCCTCCTGGAGTGGCTTGGTCGCCTGTTTCCTGACCGCAAGTGGGTGGATTGGGATTGGGTTGCCCATTTTTAACCATTGTTCCCCCTCTACCGGCCTGGGGGTTAAAATACCCCCATTGTGTCCAATTCTGGGCACCACGATTTAGGAAGGATGTCAAGGTCGTGGAGAGGGTGCAGAGGAGATTTATTACATTGGTACCAGGGATGAGGGACTTCAGTGACGGGGAGAGACTGGAGGAGCTGGGGTTGTTCTCCTTGGAGCAGAGAAGGTTGAGAGGAGATTTGATCGAGGTGTTCAAAATCATGAGGGGTCTGGACAGAGTAGATAGAGAGAGAAACTGTTCCCATTGGTGGAAGGGTCAGGAACCAGAGGACACAGATTTAAGGTGATTGGCAAAAAATCCAGGGTGGAAAGTCTGAGAATTTTTTTTATGCTGGGAGTTGCTATGATTTGGAATGCACTGCCTGAAAGGGTTGAAGCAGATTCTTCAGTAGTAGTAACTACCATTAGTTATCAGTAGTAACTTTCAAAAGGGAATTAGATAAATTGTTGACAAGATAAAATGTGCAGGGCTACGGGGAAAGAGCAGGGGAGTAGGACTAATCGGCTAACTCTTTCAAAGAGACGACACAGTCCCGACAGGCCAAATGAACTCCTTCTATGTATCTGCTGTGACTCAGTAGGTAGCACTCTCACCTCTGAGTCAGAAGGTTGTGGGTACAAGTTCAAGTCGAACTCTAGAGATCTGAGCATAAAATCTAGGCTGACACTCCAGTGCAGAACTGAGGGAGTGCCGCACTGTCGGAGGGGCAGTACTGAGGGAGTCCTGCACTGTCGGAGGGGCAGTACTGAGGGAGTCCTGCACTGTCGGAGGGGCAGTACTGAGGGAGTCCTGCACTGTCGGAGGGGCAGTACTGAGGGAGTCCTGCACTGTCGGAGGGGCAGTACTGAGGGAGTCCTGCACTGTCGGAGGGGCAGTACTGAGGGAGAGCTGCACTGTCAGAGGTGCCGTCTTTCAGATGAGGTGTTAAAACGAGGCCCTGTCTGCCCCCTCAGGTGGATGTAAAAGATCCCACAGTACTATTTCAAAGAAGAGCAGGAGAGCTCACCCCGGTGTCCTGGGCCAATATTTATCACTCAACCAACATCACTAAAAACAGATTATCTGGTCATTATCACATTGCTGTTTGTGAGAGCTTGCTGTGCGCACGTTTTCCACATTACAACAGTGACTACATTGAAAGTACTTCATTGGCTGTAAATGCGTTGGGACAGCCTGAGGTTGTGAAAGGCGCTACAGAAATGGAAGTGTTTTTTCTTTCTAACTGTGACATTTCCCTTCAGTGACCTATTAACCTGTCCCCGTGGACCCAATCTAATCCTTTCACCATTCTAAACCTCTCGAAGTCCACACTTGTCTGGAGTAAAAAGCTCCAGCTCGCTCGACCTACTTTAGTAAGTATCAATCTAGGGCCCTCCCTCTGAACCTTTTCCAGGGCCTCGACATGACCAGCGATGTGAGAAACACAAAACAAGCCAGTTCAGTACTAGCGGGTAAACTGTTTGTGAATGAGTGACTACCAGCTGTGAGTTCAACCATACCGTGGATCATGAGTTTACAGCACAAGGAGGCCATTCGATCAATCATGTCTGTGCTAACCCCACTGCCCCGCTCTCTCCCCATAACCCTGTATCAATCCCAAACTAACCCCACTGCCCCGCTCTCTCCCCATTGCCCTCTATCAATCCCAAACTAACCCCACTGCCCCGCTCACCCCATTGCCCTGTATCGATCCCAAACTAGCCCCGCTCACCCCATTGCCCTGTATCGATCCCAAACTAATCACACTGCCACACTCTCCCCATAGCCCTGTATCAATCCCAACCTAATCCCACTGCCCCGCGCTCTCCCCATAGCCCTGTATCAATCCCAACCTAATCCCACTGCCCCGCGCTCTCCCCATAGCCCTGTATCAATCCCAAACTAATCCCACTGCCCCGCTCTCTCCCCATAGCCCTGTATCAATCCCAAACTAATCCCACTGTCCTGCTCTCTCCCCATAGCCCTGTATCTTCCTCTGCTTCAAACATTTATCTACTTTTACCTCAAAAGATGCAATTGTCTCCCCTGAACCACTCCTTGTAGTAAAGCATTCCATTCTCCTGAAATCCTCTGTGTAAAGAAATTTCTCCAAACCTCTCTCAATAACAATTTGAAATTGGTGACCCCTCGGCACTGACTCCCCAATCAGAGAAATCAGTCTTTCTCAGTTCACACTATCAAAACCCTTCATACTTTAAAACCTTGGATTGTCTCCGCTCAGCCTTCTCTGCTGCAGTGGGAATGGTCCCAGTATCTCAAGTCTCTCCTCATAACTAGTTTCCCAACCCTTGATCCCCTGGTGAATCCACACTGTCCTCTCTCTGTGACTTTAGGGTCCTTACTATAATGGGGCACCTAAAACTAGACACAGTCTCTAACTGTGGTCTAACCAGTGTAATATACTTTATTCGTTGTTTACTTTTTGTAGTCAGTGCCCCAATTTATAAAGCCAGGATGTTGGTTGCCATCTTTCTGGGTTTACCAAATGCACTCTTTCTCTCAGGGAACTGTGTATTTGAACCCTCTGTTCATTCACACCCTTCAGTTTTTGAAGTATTTCTGAAGTGTGTTCAGGAGAACATTCTTGATCAGTATGTTTCCAGCCCCACGAGGAAGGAGGCATTGCTGGATCTGGTCTGGGGAATGAGTTGGGTCAAGTGGAGCAAGTGTCAGTCGGGGAACATTTAGGGAACAGTGATCATAGTATCATAAGGTTTAGGTTAGCTATAGAAAAGGATAAAGACCAATCTAGAGTCAAAAAAACGTAATTGGAGGAGGACCAATTTCAGTGGGTTGAGAACAGACCTGGCCCGGGTAAATTAAAATCAAAGATTGGCAGGCAAAACTGTAATGGAACAATAGGCTGCCTTTAAAGAGAAGCTGGTTCGGGTACAGCCGGGGTACATTCCCACAAGGGGGAAAGGTAGGGCAACTAAAGTCAGAGCTCCCTGGATGACAGTTATACAGGGTATTGGTGAGGCCACACCTGGAGTACTGCGTATAGTTTTGGTTTCCATATTTACGAAAGGATATTCTTGCTTTGGAGGCAGTTCAGAGAAGGTTCACTCGGTTGATTCCTGAGATGAGGGGGTTGACTTATAAGGAAAGGTTGAGTAGGTTGGGCCTCTACTCATTGGAATTCAGAAGAATGAGAGGTGATCTTATCGAAAGGTATAAGATTATGAGGGGGCTTGACAAGATGGATGCAGAGAGAGTGTTTCGACTGATGGGGGAGACGAGAACTGGGGGCATGGTCTTAGAATAAGGGGCCGCCCATTTAAAACTGAGATGAGGAGGAATTTTTTCTCTTGAGGGTTGTAAATCTGTGGAATTCTCTGCCCCAGAGAGCTGTGGAAGCTGGGACATTGAATAAATCTAAGACAGAGATAGACAGTTCCTTAACCGATAAGGGAGTAAAGGGTTATGGGGAGCGGGCGGGGAAGTGGAGCTGAGTCCATGATCAGATCAGCCATGATATTAAATGGCGGAGCAGTCTCGAGGGGCCGTATGGTCTACTCCTGCTATTTCTTATGTTCTTATGAAAGAGATAGAGAGTAAGATGAAGCAGAAAAAGGGGGCTTACGACAGATGTCAGGTTGAGAATATAAGTGAGAACCGAGTGTCCTGTTTCTGTGTTGTATATCCTATGTAATCCTATGTGTACAGTGGTGTTCCCCAGGGGTCAGTACTATGACCACTGCTTTTCTTGCTACATATTAATGATTTGGAGTTAGGTGTACAGGGCACTATTTCAAAATTTGTGGATGATACAAAACTAGGAAGTATAGTGAACAGTGAGGAGGATAGGGATATAGAGGACACAGACAGACTGGTGGAATGTGGTGGATGAAATTTAACACAGAAAAGTGAGGAGTGATACATTTATGTAGGAAGAATGAGGAGAGGTAATATAAACTAAAAGATACAACCCTAAAGGGGGCGCATGACCAGAGAGACCTGGGGCCTTTATAAATAGAGGCATAGAGTCCAAAAGCAAGGAGGTTATGATGAACCTTTATGAAACATAGAAACATAGAAAATAGGTGCAGGAGCAGGCTATTCAGCCCTTCTAGCCTGCACCGCCATTCAATGAGTTCATGGCTGAACATGCAACTTCAGTACCCCATTCCTGCTTTCTCACCATACCCCTTGATCCCCCGAGTAGTAAGGACTTCATCTAACTCCTTTTTGAATATATTTAGTGAATTGGCCTCAACTACTTTCTGTGGTAGAGAATTCCACAGGTTCACCACTCTCTGGGTGAAGAAGTTTCTCCTCATCTCGGTCCCAAATGGCTTACCCCTTATCCTTAGACTGTGACCCCTGGTTCTGGACTTCCCCAACATTGGGAACATTCTTCCTGCATCCAACCTGTCCAAACCCGTCAGAATTTTAAACGTTTCTATGAGGTCCCCTCTCATTCTTCTGAACTCCAGTGAATACAAGCCCAGTTGATCCAGTCTTTCTTGATAGGTCAGTCCCACCACCCCGGGAATCAGTCTGGTGAATCTTCGCTGCACTCCCTCAATAGCAAGAATGTCCTTCCTCAAGTTAGGAGACCAAAACGGTACACAATACTCCAGGTGTGGCCTCACCAAGGCCCTGTACAACTGTAGCAACACCTCCCTGCCCCTGTACTCAAATCCCCTCGCTATGAAGGCCAACATGCCATTTGCTTTCTTAACCGCCTGCTGTACCTGCATGCCAACCTTCAATGACTGATGCACCATGACACCCAGGTCTCGTTGCACCTTCCCTTTTCCTAATCTGTCACCATTCAGATAATAGTCTGTCTCTCTGTTTTTACCACCAAAGTGGATAACCTCACATTTATCCACATTATACTTCATCTGCCATTCATTTGCCCACTCACCTAACCTATCCAAGTCACTCTGCAGCCTCATAGCATCCTCCTCGCAGCTCACACTGCCACCCAACTTAGTGTCATCCGCAAATTTGGAGATACTACATTTAATCCCCTCGTCTAAATCATTAATGTACAATGTAAACAGCTGGGGCCCCAGCACAGAACCTTGCGGTACCCCACTAGTCACTGCCTGCCATTCTGAAAAGTACCCATTTACTCCTACTCTTTGCTTCCTGTCTGACAACCAGTTCTCAATCCACGTCAGCACACTACCCCCAATCCCATGTGCTTTAACTTTGCACATTAATCTCTTGTGTGGGACCTTGTCGAAAGCCTTCTGAAAGTCCAAATATACCACATCAACTGGTTCTCCTTTGTCCACTTTACTGGAAACATCCTCAAAAAATTCCAGAAGATTTGTCAAGCATGATTTCCCTTTCACAAATCCATGCTGACTTGGACCTATCATGTCACCATTTTCCAAATGCGCTGCTATGACATCCTTAATAATTGATTCCATCATTTTACCCACTACTGAGGTCAGGCTGACCGGTCTATAATTCCCTGTTTTCTCTCCCCCTCCTTTTTTAAAAAGTGGGGTTACATTGGCTACCCTCCACTCGATAGGAACTGATCCAGAGTCAATGGAATGTTGGAAAATGACTGTCAATGCATCCTCTATGTCCAAGGCCACCTTCTTAAGTACTCTGGGATGCAGTCCATCAGGCCCTGGGGATTTATCGGCCTTCAATCCCATCAATTTCCCCAACACAATTTCCTGACTAATAAAGATTTCCCTCAGTTCCTCCTCCTCACTAGACCCTCTGACCCCTTTTGTATCCGGAAGGTTGTTTGTGTCCTCCTCAGTGAATACCGAACCAAAGTACTTGTTCAATTGGTCTGCCATTTCTTTGTTCCCCGTTATGACTTCCCCTGATTCTGACTGCAGGGGACCTACGTTTGTCTTTACTAACCTTTTTCTCTTTACATATCTATAGAAACTTTTGCAATCCGCCTTAATGTTCCCTGCAAGCTTCTTCTCGTACTCCATTTTCCCTGCCCTAATCAAACCCTCCTCTGCTGAGTTCTAAATTTCTCCCAGTCTCCGGGTTCACTGCTATTTCTGGCCAATTTGTATGCCACTTCCTTGGCTTTAATACTATCCCTGATTTCCCTAGATAGCCACGGTTGAGCCACCTTCCCTTTTTTATTTTTACACCAGACAGGAATGTACAATTGTTGTAGTTCATCCATGCGGTCTCTAAATGTCTGCCATTGCCCATCCACAGTCAACCCCTTAAGTATCATTCGCCAATCTATCCTAGCCAATTCACGCCTCATACCTTCAAAGTTACCCTTCTTTAAGTTCTGGACCATGGTCTCTGAATTAACTGTTTCATTTTCCATCCTAATGCAGAATTCCACCATATTATGGTCACTCTTCCCCATGGGGCCTCGCTCAATGACATTGCTAATTAATCCTCTCTCATTACACAACACCCAGTCTAAGATGGCCTCCCCCCTAGTTGGTTCCTCGACATACTGGTCTAGAAAACCATCCCTTATGCACTCCAGGAGATCCTCCTCCACCGTATTGCTTCCAGTTTGGCTAGCCCAATCTAAGTGCATATCAAAGTCACCCATTATAACTGCTGCACCTTTATTGCATGCACCCCTAATTTCCTGTTTGATGCCCTCCCCAACATCACTACTACTGTTTGGAGGTCTGTACACAACTCCCACTAACGTTTTTTGCCCTTTGGTATTCTGCAGCTCTACCCTTATAGATTCCACATCATCCAAGCTAATGTCTTTCCTAACTATTGCATTAATCTCCTCTTTAATCAGCAATGCTACCCCACCTCCTTTTCCTTTTATTCTATCCTTCCTGAATGTTGAATACCCCTGGATGTTGAGTTCCCAGCCCTGATCATCCTGGAGCCACGTCTCTGTAATCCCAATCACATCATATTTGTTAACATCTATTTGCACAGTTAATTCATCCATCTTATTGCGGATACTCCTTGCATTAAGTCACAAAGCCTTCAGGCTTGTTTTTTTAACACCCTTTGTCCTTTTAGAATTTTGCTGTACAATGGCCCTTTTTGTTCTTTGCCTTGGGTTTCTCTGCCCTCCACTTTTCCTCATCTCCTTTCTGTCTTTTGCTTTTGCCTCCTTTTTGTCTCCCTCTGTCTCCCTGCATTGGTTCCCATCCCCCTGCCACATTAGTTTAACTCCTCCCCAACAGCACTAGCAAACACTCCCCCTCGGACATTGGTTCCGGTCCTGCCCAGGTGCAGACCATCCGCTTTGTAATGGTCCCACCTCCCCCAGAACCGGTTCCAATGCCCCAGGAATTTGAATCCCTCCCTGCTGCACCACTGCTCAAGCCACGTATTCATCTATGCTATCCTGCGATTCCTACTCTGACTAGCACGTGGCACTGGTAGCAATCCCGAGATTACTACTTTTGAGGTCCTACTTTTTAATTTAGCTCCTAGCTCCTTGAATTCATTTCGTAGGACCTCATCCCTTTTTTTTTACCTATGTCGCTGGTTCGGCCTCAACTGGAGTCTTTTGTCCACTTCAGGGCACTGCACTTCAGAAAAGATTTACGAGAATGGTTCCAGGGATGAGGGACTTCGGTTACGTGGATAGACTGGAGAAGCTGGGGTTGTTCTCCTTGGAGCAGAGAAGGTTGAGAGGAGATTTGATCGAGGTGTTCAAAATCATGGGGGGTGTGGACAGAGTAGATAGAGAGAGAAACTGTTCCCATTGGTGGAAGGGTCGGGAACCAGAGGACACAGATTTAAGGTGATTGGCAGAAGAACCAAATACGATGTAAGAAAAAAAGTTTTTACGCAGCGAGTGGTTAGGATCTGGAATGCATGGACTGAGAGGGTGGTGGAGGCAGACTCAATCGTGGCTTTCAAAAGGGAATTAGATAAGTACCTGAGGGGGCTCGACGGGCCGAATGCTGTAACCATTCTATGATTCTTCCCATTGAGTGTAAACTCCTATTCGAAAATGTGTTACCTCACACATACCCACATTAAATTGCATCTGCCCATTCTGGTACCTTCTGCGTGACTTCTCACTTTTCGCCATATCTCCTACTTTGTGCCATCATCAGATTTTGAGATTGTGTTCCCTAGACCCAATTCCAACTTGTTCATATGCGCCAAGTTCCCAGCCCTGACCCCTGGGGTTCGCCTCATCCAATCTCAGCCCTGACCCCTGGGGTTCATTCACCTCATCCAATCTCAGCCCTGACTGGGGTTCATTCACCTCATCCAATCCCAGCCCTGACCTCTGGGGTTTACCTCATCCAATCCCAACCCTGACCCCTGGGGTTCATTCACCTCATCCAATCTCAGCCCTGACCCCTGGGGTTCATTCACCTCATCCAATCCCAGCCCTGACCCCTGGGGTTCATTCACCTCATCCAATCTCAGCCCTGACCCCTGGGGTTCATTCACCTCATCCAATCTCAGCCCTGACCCCTGGGGTTCATTCACCTCATCCAATCCCAGCCCTGACCCCTGGGGTTTACCTCATCCAATCCCAGCCCTGACCCCTGGGGTTTACCTCATCCAATCCCAGCCCTGACCCCTGGGGTTCATTCACCTCATCCAATCTCAGCCCTGACCCCTGGGGTTCATTCACCTCATCCAATCCCAGCCCTGACCCCTGGGGTTCGCCTCATCCAATCTCAGCCCTGACCCCTGGGGTTCATTCACCTCATCCAATCTCAGCCCTGACCCCTGGGGTTCATTCACCTCATCCAATTCCAGCCCTGACCCCTGGGGTTCATTCACCTCATCCAATCTCAGCCCTGACCCCTGGGGTTCATTCACCTCATCCAATCCCAGCCCTGACCCCTGGGGTTTACCTCATCCAATCCCAGCCCTGACCCCTGGGGTTTACCTCATCCAATCCCAGCCCTGACCCCTGGGGTTCATTCACCTCATCCAATCTCAGCCCTGACCCCTGGGGTTCATTCACCTCATCCAATCCCAGCCCTGACCCCTGGGGTTCGCCTCATCCAATCTCAGCCCTGACCCCTGGGGTTCATTCACCTCATCCAATCTCAGCCCTGACCCCTGGGGTTCATTCACCTCATCCAATTCCAGCCCTGACCCCTGGGGTTCATTCACCTCATCCAATCCCAGCCCTGACCTCTGGGGTTTACCTCATCCAATCCCAGCCCTGACCCGTGGGGTTCATTCACCTCATCCAATCCCAGCCCTGACCCCTGGGGTTTACCTCATCCAATCCCAGCCCTGACCCGTGGGGTTCATTCACCTCATCCAATCCCAGCCCTGACCCCTGGGTTTACCTCATCCAATCCCAGCCCTGACCCCTGGGGTTCGTTCACCTCATCCAATCCCAGCCCTGACCCCTGGGGTTCACCTCATCCAATCTCAGCCCTGACCCCTGGAACTTACCTCATCCAATCCCAGCCCAGGGTGGGGCCGGGGAGTGAGCGGTGGTGTCGGGCAGTGAGGAGGTGTTGGGGTATGAGGGGTGGTGCCGAGGGGTGTGAGCAGTGCAGCCGGGAGTGAGCGGTGGGGCCGAGTGGTGGGGCTGGAGGGTGAGGGAGGTTGTTGGGGCTGAGGGGTGGGGCCGAGGGGTGAGGGGGGTAGTTGGGGAGTGAGGCCGTGTGAGGGGTGGAGCCGAGGGCTGAGGGGGGTTGGTGGAGTTGAGGGGTGGGGCAGAGGGGTTGTTGGGGAGTGAGGGGGTGTGAGGGCTGAGGGGTGTTGGGGGGTTGTTGGGGAGTGAGGGTGTGTGAGGGGTAGGGGTGAGAGGATTGTTGTGGCGTGAGGGGTGGGGTTGTTGGGGAGTGAGGGGGTGTGAGGGGTGGGGCCGAGGGGTGTTGGGGGGTTGTTGGGGAATGAGGGAGTGTGAGGGGTGGGGGTGAGAGGGTTGTTGGGGAGTGAGGGGGTGTGAGGGGTGGGGGTGAGAGGGTTGTTGGGGAGTGAGGGGGTGTGAGGGGTAGTGGTGAGAGGGTTGTTGGGGAGTGAGGGGTGGGGCCGAGGGGTGAGAAGGGTTGTTGTGGAGTGAGGGGGTGTGAGGGGTGGGGGTGAGAGGGTTGTTGGGGTGTGAGGGGTGGGGCTGAGGTTTGTTGGGGAGTGAGGGGGTGTGAGGGGTAGGGGTGAGGGGTGTTGGGGAGTGAGGGGGTGTGAGGGGTGTTGGGGAGTGAGGGGGTGTGAGGGGTGGGGCTGAGGGGTGTTGGGGAGTGAGGGGGTGTGAGGGGTGGGGGTGAGAGGGTTGTTGGGGTGTGAGGGGTGGGGCTGAGGTTTGTTGGGGTGAGGGGTGTTGGGGTGTGAGGGGTGGGGCTGAGGGGTGTTGGGGAGTGAGGGGGTGTGAGGGGTAGGGGTGAGAGGGTTGTTGGGGAGTGAGGGGTAGGGGTGAGGGGTGTTGGGAGTGAGGGTGGGGCCAGGTACTGGGTAGTGAGTGGTTGGTGTGTGGTGGTACTGGGTATGTTGAACCCATTAACTGAGTCCCTTGTCTGGTGCTGGTGCTCTAGGTTGCTGTTGATGTCAGCAATGAGCAGGCTGGCAGTTTGGCAGTGAAGATCCACAACATCCTCTACCCTTACCGCTTCACCAAGGACATGATCAGCTCAATGCAGGTGAGAAGCTCACACACAGCCACCGGGTGAGTGACACACCTTTAATAAACCATCATGTTTAGGTGCTCAGCCCTGAAGACAGCCCCTCAACCTACAATCCTGCCTCATTATCAGCTTTGTAATAATGTGTCTTTCAGGTTCTTAACCAGGTGGACAATAAGTTCATTGCATGTTTGATAAATACCAGGCCCGACAAAGAGGCAAAAACAGGTGAGTCTGGCTTCATGTGGGATGGGAAAGGGACAGCCCTTTGTGAAATGTCTGGTTTGTGTTATCGGACTTTGGTGTGAGGGGCGTGCGAATGTTTGGTGTGAGGGGCGTGCGAGTGTTGGGTGTGAGGGGTGTGCGAGTGTTGGGTGTGAGGGGTGTGCGAGTGTTGGGTGTGAGGGGCGTGCGAGTGTTTGGAGTGAGGGGCGTGCGAGTGTTTGGTGTGAGGGGCGTGCGAGTGTTTGGCGTGAGGGGCGTGCGAGTGTTGGGTGTGAGGGGCGTGCGAGTGTTTGGAGTGAGGGGCGTGCGAGTGTTTGGCGTGAGGGGCGTGCGAGTGTTTGGCGTGAGGGGCGTGCGAGTGTTTGGCGTGAGGGGCGTGCGAGTGTTTGGCGTGAGGGGCGTGCGAGTGTTTGGTGTGAGGGGCGTGCGAGTGTTTGGTGTGAGGGGCGTGCGAGTGTTTGGCGTGAGGGGCGTGCGAGTGTTTGGTGTGAGGGGCGTGCGAGTGTTTGGTGTGAGGGGCGTGCGAGTGTTTGGTGTGAGTGGCGTGCGAGTGTTTGGTGTGAGGGGCGTGCGAGTGTTTGGTGTGAGGGGCGTGCGAGTGTTTGGTGTGAGGGGCGTGCGAGTGTTTGGTGTGAGGGGCGTGCGAGTGTTTGGTGTGAGGGGCGTGCGAGTGTTTGGTGTGAGGGGCGTGCGAGTGTTTGGTGTGAGGGGCGTGCGAGTGTTTGGTGTGAGGGGCGTGCGAGTGTTTGGTGTGAGGGGCGTGCGAGTGTTTGGTGTGAGGGGCGTGCGAGTGTTTGGTGTGAGGGGCGTGCGAGTGTTTGGGGTGAGGGGCGTGCGAGTGTTTGGGGTGAGGGGCGTGCGAGTGTTTGGGGTGAGGGGCGTGCGAGTGTTTGGGGTGAGGGGCGTGCGAGTGTTTGGGGTGAGGGGCGTGCGAGTGTTGGGGGTGAGGGGCGTGCGAGTGTTGGGTGTGAGGGGCGTGCGAGTGTTTGGTGTGAGGGGCGTGCGAGTGTTTGGTGTGAGGGGCGTGCGAGTGTTTGGTGTGAGGGGCGTGCGAGTGTTGGGGGTGAGGGGCGTGCGAGTGTTTGGGGTGAGGGGCGTGCGAGTGTTTGGTGTGAGGGGCGTGCGAGTGTTTGGTGTGAGGGGCGTGCGAGTGTTGGGGGTGAGGGGCGTGCGAGTGTTTGGTGTGAGGGGCGTGCGAGTGTTTGGGGTGAGGGGCGTGCGAGTGTTGGGGGTGAGGGGCGTGCGAGTGTTTGGTGTGAGGGGCGTGCGAGTGTTGGGGGTGAGGGGCGTGCGAGTGTTGGGTGTGAGGGGCGTGCGAGTGTTGGGTGTGAGGGGCGTGCGAGTGTTTGGCCTGAGGGGCGTGCGAGTGTTGGGTGTGAGGGGCGTGCGAGTGTTTGGTGTGAGGGGCGTGCGAGTGTTGGGCGTGAGGGGCGTGCGAGTGTTTGGCGTGAGGGGCGTGCGAGTGTTTGGCGTGAGGGGCGTGCGAGTGTTTGGTGTGAGGGGCGTGCGAGTGTTTGGCGTGAGGGGCGTGCGAGTGTTTGGCGTGAGGGGCGTGCGAGTGTTTGGCGTGAGGGGCGTGCGAGTGTTTGGCCTGAGGGGCGTGCGAGTGTTTGGCCTGAGGGGCGTGCGAGTGTTGGGCGTGAGGGGCGTGCGAGTGTTGGGCGTGAGGGGCGTGCGAGTGTTTGGAGTGAGGGGCGTGCGAGTGTTTGGCGTGAGGGGCGTGCGAGTGTTTGGCGTGAGGGGCGTGCGAGTGTTTGGCGTGAGGGGCGTGCGAGTGTTTGGCGTGAGGGGCGTGCGAGTGTTTGGCGTGAGGGGCGTGCGAGTGTTTGGTGTGAGGGGCGTGCGAGTGTTTGGCGTGAGGGGCGTGCGAGTGTTTGGCGTGAGGGGCGTGCGAGTGTTTGGTGTGAGGGGCGTGCGAGTGTTGGGTGTGAGCGTCGTGCGAGTGTTTGGTGCGAGGGGCGTGCGAGTGTTTGGTGCGAGGGGCGTGCGAGTGTTGGGGGCGAGGGGCGTGCGAGTGTTTGGTGTGAGGGGCGTGCGAGTGTTGGGCGTGAGGGGCGTGCGAGTGTTGGGTGTGAGGGGCGTGCGAGTGTTTGGTGTGAGGGGCGTGCGAGTGTTTGGTGTGAGGGGCGTGCGAGTGTTTGGTGTGAGGGGCGTGCGAGTGTTTGGTGTGAGGGGCGTGCGAGTGTTTGGTGTGAGGGGCGTGCGAGTGTTTGGTGTGAGGGGCGTGCGAGTGTTTGGTGTGAGTGGCGTGCGAGTGTTTGGTGTGAGTGGCGTGCGAGTGTTTGGTGTGAGGGGCGTGCGAGTGTTTGGTGTGAGGGGCGTGCGAGTGTTTGGTGTGAGGGGCGTGCGAGTGTTTGGTGTGAGGGGCGTGCGAGTGTTTGGTGTGAGGGGCGTGCGAGTGTTTGGTGTGAGGGGCGTGCGAGTGTTGGGTGTGAGGGGCGTGCGAGTGTTGGGTGTGAGGGGCGTGCGAGTGTTGGGTGTGAGGGGCGTGCGAGTGTTGGGTGTGAGGGGCGTGCGAGTGTTGGGTGTGAGGGGCGTGCGAGTGTTTGGTGTGAGGGGCGTGCGAGTGTTGGGTGTGAGGGGCGTGCGAGTGTTGGGTGTGAGGGGCGTGCGAGTGTTGGGTGTGAGGGGCGTGCGAGTGTTGGGTGTGAGGGGCGTGCGAGTGTTGGGTGTGAGGGGCGTGCGAGTGTTGGGTGTGAGGGGCGTGCGAGTGTTGGGTGTGAGGGGCGTGCGAGTGTTGGGTGTGAGGGGCGTGCGAGTGTTGGGTGTGAGGGGCGTGCGAGTGTTGGGTGTGAGGGGCGTGCGAGTGTTGGGTGTGAGGGGCGTGCGAGTGTTGGGTGTGAGGGGCGTGCGAGTGTTGGGTGTGAGGGGCGTGCGAGTGTTGGGTGTGAGGGGCGTGCGAGTGTTGGGTGTGAGGGGCGTGCGAGTGTTGGGTGTGAGGGGCGTGCGAGTGTTGGGTGTGAGGGGCGTGCGAGTGTTGGGTGTGAGGGGCGTGCGAGTGTTGGGTGTGAGGGGCGTGCGAGTGTTGGGTGTGAGGGGCGTGCGAGTGTTGGGTGTGAGGGGCGTGCGAGTGTTGGGTGTGAGGGGCGTGCGAGTGTTGGGTGTGAGGGGCGTGCGAGTGTTGGGTGTGAGGGGCGTGCGAGTGTTGGGTGTGAGGGGCGTGCGAGTGTTGGGTGTGAGCGGCGTGCGAGTGTTGGGTGTGAGGGGCGTGCGAGTGTTTGGTGTGAGGGGCGTGCGAGTGTTGGGTGTGAGGGGCGTGCGAGTGTTGGGTGTGAGGGGCGTGCGAGTGTTTGGTGTGAGGGGCGTGCGAGTGTTTGGTGTGAGGGGCGTGCGAGTGTTGGGTGTGAGGGGCGTGCGAGTGTTTGGTGTGAGGGGCGTGCGAGTGTTTGGTGTGAGGGGCGTGCGAGTGTTTGGTGTGAGGGGCGTGCGAGTGTTTGGTGTGAGGGGCGTGCGAGTGTTTGGTGTGAGGGGCGTGCGAGTGTTTGGGGTGAGGGGCGTGCGAGTGTTTGGGGTGAGGGGCGTGCGAGTGTTGGGGGTGAGGGGCGTGCGAGTGTTGGGTGTGAGGGGCGTGCGAGTGTTTGGTGTGAGGGGCGTGCGAGTGTTTGGTGTGAGTGGCGTGCGAGTGTTTGGGGTGAGGGGCGTGCGAGTGTTGGGGGTGAGGGGCGTGCGAGTGTTGGGTGTGAGGGGCGTGCGAGTGTTTGGTGTGAGGGGCGTGCGAGTGTTGGGCCTGAGGGGCGTGCGAGTGTTTGGTGTGAGGGGCGTGCGAGTGTTTGGTGTGAGGGGTGTGCGAGTGTTTGGGGTGAGGGGCGTGCGAGTGTTTGGGGTGAGGGGCGTGCGAGTGTTTGGTGTGAGGGGCGTGCGAGTGTTTGGTGTGAGGGGCGTGCGAGTGTTGGGGGTGAGGGGCGTGCGAGTGTTTGGTGTGAGGGGCGTGCGAGTGTTTGGGGTGAGGGGCGTGCGAGTGTTGGGGGTGAGGGGCGTGCGAGTGTTTGGCGTGAGGGGCGTGCGAGTGTTGGGGGTGAGGGGCGTGCGAGTGTTGGGGGTGAGGGGCGTGCGAGTGTTGGGCGTGAGGGGCGTGCGAGTGTTTGGTGTGAGGGGCGTGCGAGTGTTGGGGGTGAGGGGCGTGCGAGTGTTTGGCGTGAGGGGCGTGCGAGTGTTGGGGGTGAGGGGCGTGCGAGTGTTTGGTGTGAGGGGCGTGCGAGTGTTGGGTGTGAGGGGCGTGCGAGTGTTGGGCGTGAGGGGCGTGCGAGTGTTTGGTGTGAGGGGCGTGCGAGTGTTGGGGGTGAGGGGCGTGCGAGTGTTGGGGGTGAGGGGCGTGCGAGTGTTTGGCGTGAGGGGCGTGCGAGTGTTTGGCGTGAGGGGCGTGCGAGTGTTTGGCGTGAGGGGCGTGCGAGTGTTTGGTGTGAGGGGCGTGCGAGTGTTTGGTGTGAGGGGCGTGCGATTGTTTGGTGTGAGGCGTGCGAGTGTTTGGCGTGAGGGGCGTGCGAGTGTTTGGCGTGAGGGGCGTGCGAGTGTTTGGCGTGAGGGGCGTGCGAGTGTTTGGCGTGAGGGGCGTGCGAGTGTTTGGCGTGAGGGGCGTGCGAGTGTTTGGCGTGAGGGGCGTGCGAGTGTTTGGCGTGAGGGGCGTGCGAGTGTTTGGCCTGAGGGGCGTGCGAGTGTTTGGTGTGAGGGGCGTGCGAGTGTTTGGTGTGAGGGGCGTGCGAGTGTTTGGTG
This sequence comes from Pristiophorus japonicus, assembly GCF_044704955.1. Classification (NCBI taxonomy): domain Eukaryota; kingdom Metazoa; phylum Chordata; class Chondrichthyes; family Pristiophoridae; genus Pristiophorus; species Pristiophorus japonicus. Next base: position 621,522 of record NW_027251621.1, on the reverse strand, counting down.
TGAGGGGCGTGCGAGTGTTGGGTGTGAGGGGCGTGCGAGTGTTTGGTGTGAGGGGCGTGCGAGTGTTGGGTGTGAGCGTCGTGCGAGTGTTTGGTGTGAGGGGCGTGCGAGTGTTGGGTGTGAGCGTCGTGCGAGTGTTTGGTGTGAGGGGCGTGCGAGTGTTTGGTGTGAGGGGCGTGCGAGTGTTTGGTGTGAGGGGCGTGCGAGTGTTTGGTGTGAGGGGCGTGCGAGTGTTTGGTGTGAGGGGCGTGCGAGTGTTTGGTGTGAGGGGCGTGCGAGTGTTTGGTGTGAGGGGCGTGCGAGTGTTGGGTGTGAGGGGCGTGCGAGTGTTGGGTGTGAGGGGCGTGCGAGTGTTTGGTGTGAGGGGCGTGCGAGTGTTTGGTGTGAGGGGCGTGCGAGTGTTTGGTGTGAGGGGCGTGCGAGTGTTGGGTGTGAGGGGCGTGCGAGTGTTTGGTGTGAGGGGCGTGCGAGTGTTTGGTGTGAGGGGCGTGCGAGTGTTTGGTGTGAGGGGCGTGCGAGTGTTTGGTGTGAGGGGCGTGCGAGTGTTTGGTGTGAGGGGCGTGCGAGTGTTTGGTGTGAGGGGCGTGCGAGTGTTTGGTGTGAGGGGCGTGCGAGTGTTGGGTGTGAGGGGCGTGCGAGTGTTGGGTGTGAGGGGCGTGCGAGTGTTGGGTGTGAGGGGCGTGCGAGTGTTGGGTGTGAGGGGCGTGCGAGTGTTTGGTGTGAGGGGCGTGCGAGTGTTGGGTGTGAGGGGCGTGCGAGTGTTGGGTGTGAGGGGCGTGCGAGTGTTGGGTGTGAGGGGCGTGCGAGTGTTGGGTGTGAGGGGCGTGCGAGTGTTTGGTGTGAGGGGCGTGCGAGTGTTTGGTGTGAGGGGCGTGCGAGTGTTTGGTGTGAGGGGCGTGCGAGTGTTTGGTGTGAGGGGCGTGCGAGTGTTTGGTGTGAGGGGCGTGCGAGTGTTTGGTGTGAGGGGCGTGCGAGTGTTTGGTGTGAGGGGCGTGCGAGTGTTTGGCGTGAGTGGCGTGCGAGTGTTGGGTGTGAGGGGCGTGCGAGTGTTTGGTGTGAGGGGCGTGCGAGTGTTTGGTGTGAGGGGCGTGCGAGTGTTTGGTGTGAGGGGCGTGCGAGTGTTTGGTGTGAGGGGCGTGCGAGTGTTTGGTGTGAGGGGCGTGCGAGTGTTGGGTGTGAGGGGCGTGCGAGTGTTTGGTGTGAGGGGCGTGCGAGTGTTTGGTGTGAGGGGCGTGCGAGTGTTGGGTGTGAGGGGCGTGCGAGTGTTGGGTGTGAGGGGCGTGCGAGTGTTGGGTGTGAGGGGCGTGCGAGTGGTTGGTGTGAGGGGCGTGCGAGTGTTTGGTGTGAGGGGCGTGCGAGTGTTTGGTGTGAGGGGCGTGCGAGTGTTTGGTGTGAGGGGCGTGCGAGTGTTTGGTGTGAGGGGCGTGCGAGTGTTTGGTGTGAGGGGCGTGCGAGTGTTTGGTGTGAGGGGCGTGCGAGTGTTTGGTGTGAGGGGCGTGCGAGTGTTGGGTGTGAGGGGCGTGCGAGTGTTTGGTGTGAGGGGCGTGCGAGTGTTGGGTGTGAGGGGCGTGCGAGTGTTTGGCGTGAGGGGCGTGCGAGTGTTTGGCGTGAGGGGCGTGCGAGTGTTTGGCGTGAGGGGCGTGCGAGTGTTTGGCGTGAGGGGCGTGCGAGTGTTGGGCCTGAGGGGCGTGCGAGTGTTGGGCCTGAGGGGCGTGCGAGTGTTTGGTGTGAGGGGCGTGCGAGTGTTTGGCGTGAGGGGCGTGCGAGTGTTTGGCGTGAGGGGCGTGCGAGTGTTTGGTGTGAGGGGCGTGCGAGTGTTGGGCCTGAGGGGCGTGCGAGTGTTTGGTGTGAGGGGCGTGCGAGTGTTTGGTGTGAGGGGCGTGCGAGTGTTGGGCCTGAGGGGCGTGCGAGTGTTTGGCGTGAGGGGCGTGCGAGTGTTTGGCGTGAGGGGCGTGCGAGTGTTTGGCGTGAGGGGCGTGCGAGTGTTTGGTGTGAGGGGCGTGCGAGTGTTGGGGGTGAGGGGCGTGCGAGTGTTGGGCCTGAGGGGCGTGCGAGTGTTGGGTGTGAGGGGCGTGCGAGTGTTTGGTGTGAGGGGCGTGCGAGTGTTGGGTCTGAGGGGCGTGCGAGTGTTTGGTGTGAGGGGGGTGCGAGTGTTTGGTGTGAGGGGCGTGCGAGTGTTTGGTGTGAGGGGCGTGCGAGTGTTGGGTCTGAGGGGCGTGCGAGTGTTTGGTGTGAGGGGGGTGCGAGTGTTTGGTGTGAGGGGCGTGCGAGTGTTGGGTGTGAGGGGCGTGCGAGTGTTGGGTCTGAGGGGCGTGCGAGTGTTTGGTGTGAGGGGGGTGCGAGTGTTTGGTGTGAGGGGGGTGCGAGTGTTTGGTGTGAGGGGCGTGCGAGTGTTTGGCGTGAGGGGCGTGCGAATGTTGGGCCTGAGGGGCGTGCGAGTGTTTGGTGTGAGGGGCGTGCGAGTGTTTGGTGTGAGGGGCGTGCGAGTGTTGGGTCTGAGGGGCGTGCGAGTGTTTGGTGTGAGGGGCGTGCGAGTGTTGGGTGTGAGGGGCGTGCGAGTGTTGGGTGTGAGGGGCGTGCGAATGTTGGGCCTGAGGGGCGTGCGAGTGTTTGGTGTGAGGGGCGTGCGAGTGTTTGGTGTGAGGGGCGTGCGAGTGTTTGGTGTGAGGGGCGTGCGAGTGTTTGGTGTGAGGGGCGTGCGAGTGTTTGGTGTGAGGGGCGTGCGAGTGTTTGGTGTGAGGGGCGTGCGAGTGTTTGGTGTGAGGGGCGTGCGAGTGTTTGGTGTGAGGGGCGTGCGAGTGTTGGGTGTGAGGGGCGTGCGAGTGTTTCGTGCGAGTGTTTGGTGTGAGGGGCGTGCGAGTGTTTGGTGTGAGGGGCGTGCGAGTGTTGGGCGTGAGGGGCGTGCGAGTGTTTGGTGTGAGGGGCGTGCGAGTGTTGGGCGTGAGGGGCGTGCGAGTGTTGGGTGTGAGGGGCGTGCGAGTGTTGGGTGTGAGGGGCGTGCGAGTGTTTGGTGTGAGGGGGGTGCGAGTGTTTGGTGTGAGGGGGGTGCGAGTGTTTGGTGTGAGGGGCGTGCGAGTGTTTGGTGTGAGGGGCGTGCGAGTGTTTGGTGTGAGGGGCGTGCGAGTGTTTGGTGTGAGGGGCGTGCGAGTGTTTGGTGTGAGGGGCGTGCGAGTGTTTGGTGTGAGGGGCGTGCGAGTGTTTGGTGTGAGGGGCGTGCGAGTGTTGGGTGTGAGGGGCGTGCGAGTGTTGGGTGTGAGGGGCGTGCGAGTGTTTGGTGTGAGGGGCGTGCGAGTGTTTGGTGTGAGGGGCGTGCGAGTGTTTGGTGTGGGGGCGTGCGAGTGTTGGGGGTGAGGGGCGTGCGAGTGTTTGGTGTGAGGGGCGTGCGAGTGTTGGGTGTGAGGGGCGTGCGAGTGTTGGGTGTGAGGGGCGTGCGAGTGTTTGGTGTGAGGGGCGTGCGAGTGTTGGGTGTGAGGGGCGTGCGAGTGTTGGGTGTGAGGGGCGTGCGAGTGTTTGGTGTGAGGGGCGTGCGAGTGTTGGGTGTGAGGGGCGTGCGAGTGTTTGGTGTGAGGGGCGTGCGAGTGTTTGGTGTGAGGGGCGTGCGAGTGTTGGGCCTGAGGGGCGTGCGAGTGTTGGGTGTGAGGGGCGTGCGAGTGTTGGGCGTATTGGTCTAACTGCAGCTTTTGTGGTGCAGGGGGTAATTTGCTGGTGTTGGTCGATCAGCATGCCGCCCATGAGCGAGTGCGACTGGAACAGCTGATTTCAGGTGAGGGAGCTGAATGTATGGCATGGCATTGTGCCGAGGTTATACTTTTAACTGTGTTTGTGATGTGGGAAACTCAACAGTTAAAGTGTCAGCCATGGTGCGGCAGATAGCGCACTTGCTTCGAAGTCAGAAGGTCATTCATTCGAGTTGAGCAGACTTGAGCACAAATCTCAGCCGACACTCCTGTGTCATGACTGAGGGAGCGCCGCACTGTCGGAGGGGCGGTACTGAGGGAGCGTCGCACTGTCGGAGGGGCAGTATTGTCAGAGGGGCAGTACTGAAGGAGAGCTGCACAGTTGGAGGAGCAGTACTGAGGGAGCGCCGCACTGTCGGAGGGGCAGTGCTGAGGGAGCCCCGCACTGTCGGAGGGGCAGTGCTGAGGGAGCCCCGCACTGTCGGAGGGGCAGTGCTGAGGGAGCGCCGCACTGTCGGAGGGGCAGTGCTGAGGGAGCCCCGCACTGTCGGAGGGGCAGTGCTGAGGGAGCCCCGCACTGTCGGAGGGGCAGTGCTGATGGAGCCCCGCACTGTCGGAGGGGCAGTGCTGATGGAGCCCCGCACTGTCGGAGGGGCAGTGCTGAGGGGGCCCCGCACTGTCGGAGGGGCAGTGCTGAGGGGGCCCCGCACTGTCGGAGGGGCAGTGCTGAGGGAGCCCCGCACTGCCGGAGGGACAGTGCTGAGGGAGCGCCGCACTGTCGGAGGGGCAGTATTGTCAGAATGGGCAGTACTGAGGGAGTGCCGCACCGTTGGAGGGGCAGTACTGAGGGAGCGGCGCACCGTCGGAGAGGCGGTACTGAGGGAGCGTTGCACTGTCGGAGTGGCGGTACTGAGGGAGCGCCGCACTGTCGGAGGGGCGGTACTGAGGGAGCCCCGCACTGTCGGAGGGGCAGTACTGAGGGAGCCCCGCACTGTCGGAGGGGCAGTGCTGAGGGAGCCCCGCACTGTCGGAGGGGCAGTACTGAGGGAGCGCCGCACTGTCGGAGGGGCAGTACTGAGGGAGCCCCGCACTGTCGGAGGGGCAGTACTGGGGGAGCCCCGCACTGTCGGAGGGGCAGTACTGAGGGAGCCCCGCACTGTCGGAGGGGCAGTACTGAGGGAGCGCTGTTAGAGTTTCTGTCTTTCGGATGAGACTTTAACTAAGGCCCTTCACCTCCGACACTGCCACATTCTCTCAGTATTGACCCTCCAATTGTGCAGGTCGCTGCAATATCAGGAACGGTAGCATAGTGATTAAATTACAGCACTAGTAGTCCAGTGGCCTCAACTAATAATCCAGAGATGCGAGTTCAAATCCCACCATGGCAAGCTGGTTATTGTATAACTGCTTATTATATAACTCTGCTTATTAAATACATCTGTTTATTAATTTAATTCAGTTTATTAAATAAATCTGCAGTAAAATGCTAGCATCAGAAATGGTGACTGAAAATACCGGATTATTGTAAAAACCCATCTGGTTCACTTTAGGGAAGGAAATCTGCCACCCTTACCTAGTCTGGACTATGTGTGACTCGAGCAATGTGGTTAACTCTTAACTGCCCTCTATATTCAATGATCCAGCCTCCGCAACTCTCTGGGGTAGAGAATTCCACAGATTCCCGACCCTCAAAGAAGAAATTCTTCCTCTACTCCGTTTTAAATGGGGCCCCGTATTTCTGAAACTATGCCCCCCTAGTTCTAAAGAACATAAGAACATAAGAATTAGGAACAGGAGTAGGCCATCTAGCCCCTCAAGCCTGCTCCGCCATTCAACAAGATCATGGCTGATCTGGCCGTGGACTCAGCTCCACGTACCCGCCCGCTCCCCGTAACCCTTAATTCCCTTATTGGTTAAAAATTTATCTATATGTGATTTGAATACATTCAATGAGCTAGCCTCAACTGCTTCCCTAGGCAGAGAATTCCACAGATTCACAACCCTCTGGGAGAAGAAATTCCTTCTCAGCTCAGTTTTAAATTGGCTCCCCCGTATTTTGAGGCTGTGCCCCCTAGTTCTAGTCTCCCCGACCAGTGGAAACAACCTCTCTGCCTCTATCTTGTCTATCCCTTTCATTATTTTAAATGTTTCGATAAGATCACCCCTCATCCTTCTGAACTCCAACGAGTAAAGACCCAGTCTACTCAATCAATCATCATAAGGTAACCCCCTCATCTCCGGAATCAGCCTAGTGAATCGTCTCTGTACCCCCTCCAAAGCCAGTATATGCTTCCTTAAGTAAGGTGACCAAAACTGCACGCAGTACTCCAGGTGCGGCCTCACCAATACCCTATACGGTTGCAGAAGGACCTCCCTGCTTTTGTACTCCATCCCTCTCGCAATGAAGGCCAACATTCCATTCGCCTTCCTGATTACCTGCTGCACCTGCAAACTAACTTTTTGGAATTCATGCACAAGGACCCCCAGGTCCCTCTGCACTGTAGCATGTTGTAATTTCTCCCCATTCAAATAATATTCCCTTTTACTGTTTTTTTTTCCCAAGGTGGACGACCTCACATTTTCCTACATTGTATTCCATCTGCCAAACCTTAGCCCATTCGCTTAACCTGTCTAAATCTCTTTGCAGCCTCTTTGTGTCCTCTACACAACCCGCTTTCCCACTAATCTTTGTGTCATCTGCAAATTTTGTTACACTACACTCTGTCCCCTCTTCCAGGTCATCTATGTATATTGTAAACAGTTGTGGTCCCAGCACCGATCCCTGTGACACACCACTAACCACGGATTTCCAACCCGAAAAGGACCCATTTATCCCGACTCTCTGCTTTCTGTTAGCCAGTCAATTCTCTATCCATGCTAATACATTTCCTCTGACCCCGCGTACCTTTATCTTCTGCAGTAACCTTTTGTGTGGCACCTTATCGAAAACCTTTTGGAAATCTAAATACACCACATCCATCGGTACATCTCGAACCAGCCTATTGTCTGCCCCCACGAGGGGAAACATCCTCTCTGCATCTATCCTGTCAAGCCCCCTCATAATCTTATATGTTTCAATAAAACCACCTCTCATTCTTCTAAATTCCAGTGAATATAGGTCCAACCTGGTCAACATTTCTTCATAGAAACATAGAAATTTACAGCGCAGAAGGAGGCCATTTTGGCCCATCGTGTCCGTACCGGCCACAAAGAGCCGCATGGCCCTCGGTCAGCAGCCCTGAAGGTTACATATAAACCTATGAACATAGAAACATAGAAAATAGGTGCAGGAGTAGGCCATTCGGTCCTTCGAGCCTGCACCACCATTCAATGAGTTCATGGCTGATCATTCCCTCAGTACCCCTTTCCTGCTTTCTCTCCATACCCCTTGATCCCTTTAGCCGTAAGGTCCATATCTAACTCCCTCTTGAATATATCCAACGCACTGACATCTACAACTCTCTGCGGCAGAGAATTCCACCGGTAGAATATCGAAGTAAGGGCCCAGGGAAAATGGTTGCAAAGATTAGGAGAGAAGCATCAATGTTCAAGAAGTAGGCCCACCTTCTCAGGACAATGAGAGATGGACAATAAAGCCACAATGGCTTCACCATGCAGGCCTTGGTTAAAATTGTAGTCTGATGGCAACATTGGAACCCAATCTGCATACTTAAGGGAGGAGCCCGGACCGGTTAAACTCAGCTGGTTTTGGTGCCCCCACCCCCCTCAGACTCAGGAGGGAGCCGCGAGCATCAGTGCTGATTGGGGTGCAACTACATCAAAAGTGTTGATGCCATTTGAACCGGGGCTTGAGCAGGGAGGCTGGTGGGAAGGACAAAGAAACCCTCCGAGATCAGTGTGAAACTTTCTATGAGGCGGCCAGGAGGAACAAAAGTACATCTCCAGCGCCCACAAGAAAAGACTGCGGCCTCCCCTGTCCCGGACTCCTCCCTGCCACTCCCCTTCCCTTCCATGAGACCCTTTCAAAACCCGCTCCACACCAGCCAGCCAGCAGACAGCCAAGATACCCCTAATCTTTCCCTGATAGCGGCCACTCTGTACAGGACCGACTGCATTTAAATGAAGCCCTGGAGCTAAAATACCCCATCTGTGAGTTAAACTCGCCCCCCCAAGTTTTCTAACTTTTGATAACAAGCAATGCCACGGGAGGTCAGCTATTCTTTAAATGTTTCTGTTGTGTAACATGTCCTGTGTTATGTTCGCTGTGGCTCAGTGGGTAGCACTCTTGCCTCTGAGTCAGAAGCTTGTGGGTTCAAGTCTCACTCCAGAGACTTGAGCACATAAATCTAGGCTGACACTCCAATGCAGTGCTGAGGGAGTGCTGCACTGTTGGAAGTGTTGTCTTTTGATTGAGACGTTAAACTGAGGCCCTGTCTGCTCACTCAGGAGGATGTAAAATATCCCACAGCACAATTTTGGAGAAGAGCAGGGAAATTTTCCCTGGTGCCCTGGCCAATATTTATCCCTCACTCAACATGACCAAAATGTAGTCAGCATGGATTTTAGCAAGGCTTTTGACAAGGTCCCACATAGCAGAGTGATCTGAAAAGTAAAAGCCATGGGAAAGTGGCAAGTTGGATCCAAACTTAGCTCAGAGGCAGGAAGCAAAGGGTAATGGTCGATGGATGTTTTTTGTGACTGGAAAGATGTTTCCAGTGGGGTTCCATAGGGCTCTATACTAGGTCCCTTGCTTTTTATGGTATACATCAATAATTTAGACTTAAATGTAAAAGGCATGATTTAAGAAGTTTATAGATGATACAAAAATTGGCCATTTGGTTGATATTGAGGAAGAAATTGTAGAAGATATTGGGGAGGGCTAACAAGGCAAGGGAATACACAATAAATGGTAGGATACTGAGAAATGTAGAGGAACAGAGGGATCTTGGAGTATATGTTGACACATTCCTGAATTTAGCAGGATAGATAGATAAGGTGGTTAAGAAGGCATACGGGATACTTCCTCTTATTAGCTGAGGGAAAGAATATAAGAGCAGGGAGATTATGCTTGAACTGTATAAAACACGAGTTAGGCTACAACTAGAGTACTGCATACAGTTCTGATCACCACATTACAGGAAAGATGTAATTGCACTACAGAGGGTAAAGAGGAGATTTGCGAGTTTGTTGCCAGGACTGGAGAATTTTAGCTATGAAGAAACAGAAAATGCTGGAAATCTCAGCGGGTCAGGCAGCATCTGTGGAGAGGAAGCAGAGTTAACGTTTCGAGTCGGTGACCCTTCCTCAGAACATTTAGACAGTGGCATTTATATAGCGCCTTTCACCACCTCAGGACATCCCAAGTGCTTCACAGCCAATGAAGTACTTTTGAAGTGTAATCGCTATTGTAATGTAGGAAACGCGACAGCCAATTTGTGCACAGAAAGCTCCCACAAACAGCAAAGTGGTAATGATCATAGAATCACAGAAGTTCACGGCACAGAAGAAGACCATTAATGATTAAGATGAGGGGATTAAATGTAGTATGTCCAAATTTGCGGATGACACTAAGTTGGGTGGCAGTGTGAGCTGCGAGGAGGATGCTATGAGGCTGCAGAGCAACTTGGATAGGTTAGGTGAGTGGGCAAATGCATGGCAGATGAAGTATAATTGGATAAATGTGAGGTTATCCACTTTGGTGGTAAAAACAGAGAGACAGACTATTATCTGAATGGTGACAGATTAGGAAAAGGGGAGGTGCAAAGAGACCTGGGTGTCATGGTACATCAGTCATTGAAGGTTGGCATGCAGGTAAGAAAGCAAATGGCATGTTGGCCTTCATAGCGAGGAGATTTGAGTACAGGGGCAGGGAGGTGTTACTATAGTTGTACAGGGCCTTGGTGAGGCCACACCTGGAGTATTGTGTACAGTTTTGGTCTCCTAACTTGAGGAAGGACATTTTTGCTATTGAGGGAGTGCAGCGAAGGTTCACCAGACTGATTCCCGGGATGGCGGGACTGACATATCAAGAAAGACTGGATCAACTGGGCTTGTATTCACTGGAATTCAGAAGAATGAGGGGATCTCATAGAAACGTTTAAAATTCTGATGGGTTTAGACAGGTTAGATGCAGGAAGAATGTTCCCAATGTTGGGGAAGTCCAGAACCAGGGGTCACAGTCTAAGGATAAGGGGTAAGCCATTTAGGACCGAGAGGGAAATGTTTCTATTACTAGGGGGATCAAGGGGTATGGTGAGAAAGCAGGAATGGGGTACTGAAGTTGCATGTTCAGCCATGAACTCATTGAATGGCGGTGCAGGCTAGAAGGGCCGAATGGCCTACTCCTGCACCTATTTTCTATGTTTCTATGTCTATGTTTCTAAGGGTTACGGGGAGCGGGCGGGTAAGTGGAGCTGAGTCCACGGCCAGATCAGCCATGATCTTGTTGAATGGCGGAGCAGGCTTGAGGGGCTAGATGGCCTACTCCTGTTCCTAATTCTTATGTTCTTATGTTATGAGGAGAAACTTCTTCACCCAGAGAGTGGTGAACCTGTGGAATTCTCTACCACAGAAAGTTGTTGAGGCCAATTCACTAAATATATTCAAAAAGGAGTTAGATGTAGCCCTTACTACTAGGGGGATCAAGGGGTATGTCGAGAAAGCAAGAATGGGGTACTGAAGTTGCATGTTCAGCCATGAACTCATTGAATGGTGGTGCAGGCTAGAAGGGCCGAATGGCCTACTTCTGCACCTATTTTCTATGTTTCTATGACTCATCGTGTCTGTGCCCACTGAAAAAGGGCTATCCAGTCTAATCCCACTTTCCTGTTCTTCCATAGCCTTGTAGGTTACGGCACTTCAAGTGCACATCCAAATACTTTTTAAATGTGATGAGGGTTTCTGCCTCTACCACGCTTTGAGGCAGTGAGTTCTAGACCCCCACCACCCTCTGGGTGAAAAAAGTTCTCCTCAACTCCCCACTAATCATTTTACCAATTATTATAAATTGACCTCACTGCTAAGGGAAATAGATCATTCCTATCTACTCTATCTAGGCCCCTCATAATGTTATACACCTCAATTATGTCTCCAATGAACCATGGCGGCAAGGGGAAGAGCACCCAGCCCAACCAGTCCGCCTCACACAACCGTGACACCCCTTATACTGAAACATTCTACACTCCACCCCAACTGGAGCCATGTGATCTCCTGGGAGAGGCAAAAACCAGATCAAAACCCAGGCCAATTTAGGGAGAAAAAATCTGGGAAAATTCCTCTCCAACTCATTCAGGCGATCGAAACTAGTCCAGATCACCCTGGTCGTATTCGATTCCCCTGTAGTACTTACCAAGTGCAGGGGTGAAATTAAAAAGGAAATTAGCAAAGCAAAGAGAGAGCATGAACATTTTTTGGCAGTGGGGTTTCCGCAGGGCTCAGTGCTGGGTCCCTTGCTTTTTGTGGTATATATCAATGATTTAGATTTGAATATATGGGGTATGATTAAGAAGTTTGCAGATGACACTAAAATCGGCCGTGTGGTTGATGATGAAGAAGAAAGCTGTAGACTACAGGAAGATATCGATGAACTGGTCAGGTGGGCAGAACAGTGGCAAACGGAATTCAATCTGGATAAGTATGAGGTAATGCATTTGGGGAGGGCTAACAAGGGAAGGGAATACACATTAAATGGTAGGACACTGAGAAGTGTAGAGGAACAAAGGGACCTTGGAGTGCAGGTCCACAGATCCCTGAAGGTAGCAGGCCAGGTAGATAAGGTGGTTAAGAAGACAATCGGAATACTTGCCTTTATTAGCCGAGGCATAGAATACATGAGCAAGGAGGCGCTTCTCGGCCTTTTGGCTAAGATCATGCGTAACTGACCTGACAGGGGAGTAACCACCATAACCCCAAGGTGGTTCTCCCTGGATCAGGAAGGTATATGCTTGCTTTTTTGGAAATAGGAGGTGGGTGGGGTGGCTTGACCCATCCACCTCCACGGAGGTGTGTGGGGGACCTGACCCATCCACCTCCACGGAGGTGTGTGGGGGACCTGACCCATCCACCTCCACGGAGGTGTGTGGGGGGCCTGACCCATCCACCTCCCTGGCACGAACCTGGTATTGCAGTACTTCCAGGAACGGTGCAGTGGCTCTAGGCCTTTTGGCTAAGAGCATTGGCGCAGAGTGATCCTTGAATGGGCCCAAGGTGACCTCTGGTGTTTGTGATTTGACAAAGAATTGGAACGATTGGCTACGAATTTCAAAAAAAAAAAAAGGAGGTTATGCTTGAACTGTATAACACTGGTTAGGCCACAGCTAGAGTACTGCGTGCAGTTCTGGTCACCACATTACAGGAAAGATGTGATTGCACTGGAGAGGGTGCAGGGAGGATGTACAAGAATGTTGCCTGAACTGGAGAATTAGCTGTGAGGAAAGATTGAATAGGCTGGGTTTGTTTTCTTTGGAACAAAGGAGGCTGAGGGAAGACTTTATTGAGGTGTCTAAAATTATGAGGGGCTGAGATCGAGTGGATAGGAAGGACCTGTTTCCCTTAGCAGAGGGGTCAACAACCAGGAGGCATAGATTTAAAGTAATTGGTCGGAGGGTTTGAGGGGACATTTTTTCACCCAGAGGGTGGTGGGAGTCTGGAACTCACTGCCTGAAAGGGTGGTAGAGGCAGAAACCCTCATCATATTTAAAAAGTACCTGGATGTGTACTTGAAGTGCTGTAACCGACAGGGTTATGGACCAGGAGCAGGAAAGTGAATTAGGCTGGGTAGCTCTTTGTTGGCCAGCATGGACACGATGGGCCGAATGGCCTCCTTCCTGGGTCATTGAATATATTTAAGGTGGAGATAGACAGATTTTTAAATGATAAGGGAGTGAAGGGTTATGGGGAGCGGGCAGGGAAGTGGAGCTGAGTCCATGATCAGATCAGCCATGATCTTATTGAATGGCGGAGCAGGCTCGAGGGGCCGTATGGCTTACTCCTGCTCCTAATTCTTATGTTCTTCTGTGCAGTAAATTTCTATGATTCTTCTATGATTCTGCTGCATAGAAGGGTGGGAAAAAGAGTGGGAGAGCTATTGTGATAGGGGATTCTATTATAAGGGGAATAGATAGGAGTTTCTGCGGCTGCAACCGAGACTCCAGGATGGTATGTTGCCTCCCTGGTGCAAGGGTCAAGGATGTCTCGGAGCGGCTGCAGAGCATTCTGGAGAGGGAGGGTGAACAGCCAGTTGTCGTGATACATGTAGGTACCAACGACATAGGTAAGAAGCGGGAAGAGGTCCTACAAGCTGAATTTAGGGAGCTAGGAGTTAAATTAAAAAGTCAAACCTCAAAGGTAGTAATCTCTGGATTGCTACCAGTGCCAAGTGCTAATCAGAGTAGAGGGAGCAGGATAGTTAGAATAAATACCTGGCTTGAGCAGTGGTGCAAGAGGGAGGGATTCAAATTCCTGGGACATTGGAACCAGTTCTGGGGGAAGTGGGACCTGTACAAAAGGGACGGTCTGCACTTGGGCAGGACTGGAACTGATGTCCCAGGGGTAACATTTGCTAATGCAGTTTGGGAGTGTTTAAACTAATATGGCAGGGGGATGGTTTTCAAGACCAATATGTCGAGGAACCAACTAGGGGAGAGGCCATCTTAGACTGGGTGTTGTGTAATGAGAGAGGATTATTTAGCAATCTCGTTGTGCGAGGCCCCTTGGGAAAGAGTGACCATAATATGGTGGAATTCTACATTAGGATGGAGACAAACAGTTAATTCAGAGACCATGGTCCAGAACTTAAAGCAGGGTAACTTTGAAGGTATGAGACGTGAATTGGCTAGGATAGATTGGCGAATGATACTTAAGGAGTTGACTGTGGATGAGCAATGGCAGACATTTAGAGACCGCATGGATGAACTACAACAATTGTACATCCCTGTCTGGCGTAAAAATAAAGAAGGGAAGGTGGCTCAACCGTGGCTATCAAGGGAAATCAAGGATAGTATTAAAGCCAAGGAAGTGGCATACAAATTGGCCAGAAATAGCAGCGAACCCGGGGACTGGGAGAAATTTAGAACTCAGCAGAGAGGACAAAGGGTTTGATTAGGGCAGGGAAAATGGAGTACGAGAGGAAGCTTGCAGGGAACATTAAGACGGACTGCAAATGTTTCTATAGATATGTAAAGAGAAAAAGGTTAGTAAAGACAAACGTAGGTCCTCTGCAGTCAGAATCAGGGGAAGTCATAACGGGGAACAAAGAAATGGCAGACCAATTGAACAAGTACTTTGGTTCGGTATTCACTAAGGAGGACACAAACAACCTTCCGGATACAAAAGGGGTCAGAGGGTCTAGCAGTCAGTCGAGGAGGCGGGAGCTCGGAGCAGCGCGAGTCCGGGGTCGGCGAGAGGCCTATAAAGGCCAGCGGGAGTCGAGCAGTTCGAGCAGTCAGTCGAGGAGGCGGGAGCTCGGAGCAGCGCGAGTCCGGGTTCGGCGAGAGGCCTATAAAGGCCAGCGGGAGTCGAGCAGTTCGAGCAGGTCGAGGAGGCGGGAGCTCGGAGCAGCGCGAGTCCGGGGCCGGCAAGAGGCGTGCCGGTACAGCTACAGGGAGAAGGCAAAGAAAGAAACAAAGGTGACGTCACAGCCTAGGGGGTAAGTGATTGGCTGGTGATTGGTGAGTAGTTTTTCTTTTTCTTCTTATATCAGTGAGTAACTTTTAACATTGTTGTTGCCAATTTAAGTGTATCTAAGGGTTCAGTCATGGCAGGAGAGCTCGGTCGGGTGTTATGCTCCTCCTGTACCATGTGGGAACTCAGGGACACTTCCGGTGTCCCTGACGACTATATTTGCAGGAAGTGTATCCACCTCCAGCTCCTGACTGTCCGCGTTGCGGAGTTGGAGCTGAGGGTGGATTCGCTCTGGAGCATCCACGATGCTGAGAATGACGTGAGTATCACGTGTAGTGAGTTGGTCTTACCGCAGGTGACGGGTCCACAGCCAAATAGGGAATGGAAGACCAGCAGGAAGAGTAGTGCAAGGAAGGTAGTGCAGGGGTCCCCTGTGGTCATCCCCCTGCAAAACAGATACACTGCTTTGAGTACTGTTGAGGGGGATGACTCATCAGGGGAGGGCAGCAGCAGCCAAGTTCATGGCACCGTGGCTGGCTCTGCTGCACAGGAGGGCAAGAAAAAGAGTGGGAGAGCGATAGTGATAGGGGATTCAATGGTGAGGGGAATAGATAGACGTTTCTGCGGCCGCGACCGAGACTCCAGGATGGTATGTTGCCTCCCTGGTGCAAGGGTCAAGGATGTCTCGGAGCGGGTGCAGGACATTCTAAAAAGGGAGGGAGAACAGCCAGTTGTCGTGGTGCACATTGGTACCAACGACATAGGTAAAAAAAGGGATGAGGTCCTACGAAACGAATTTAAGGAGTTAGGAGCTAAATTAAAAAGTAGGACCTCAAAAGTAGTAATCTCGGGATTGCTACCAGTGCCACGTGATAGTCAGAGTAGGAATCGCAGGATAGCGCAGATGAATACGTGGCTTGAGCAGTGGTGCAGCAGGGAGGGATTCAAATTCCTGGGGCATTGGGACCGGTTCAAATCGGATGGTCTGCACCTGGGCAGGACCGGAACCAATGTCCTAGGGGGAGTGTTTGCTAGTGCTGTTGGGGAGGATTTAAACTAATATGGCAGGGGGATGGGAACCAATGCAGGGAGACAGAGGGAAACAAAAAGGAGGCAAAAGCAAAAGACAGAAAGGAGATGAGGAAAAGTGGAGGGCGGAGAAACCCAAGGCAAAGAACAAAAAGGGCCACGGTACAGCAAAATTCTAAAAGGACAAAGGGTGTTAAAAAAAACAAGCCTAAAGGCTTTGTGTCTTAATGCAAGGAGTATCCGCAATAAGGTGGATGAATTAATTGTGCAAATAGATGTTAATAAATATGATGTGATTGGGATTACGGAGACGTGGCTCCAGGATGATCAGGGCTGGGAACTCAACATTCAGGGCTATTCAACATTCAGGAAGGATAGAATAAAAGGAAAAGGAGGTGGGGTAGCATTGTTGGTTAAAGAGGAGATTAATGCAATAGTTAGGAAAGACATTAGCTTGGATGATGTGGAATCTATATGGGTAGAGCTGCAGAACACCAAAGGGCAAAAAACGTTAGTAGGAGTTGTGTACAGACCTCCAAACAGTAGTAGGGATGTTGGGGAGGGCATCAAACAGGAAATTAGGGGTGCATGCAATAAAGGTGTAGCAGTTATAATGGGTGACTTTAATATGCACATAGATTGGGCTAGCCAAACTGGAAGCAATACGGTGGAGGAGGATTTCCTGGAGTGCATAAGGGATGGTTTTCTAGACCAATATGTTGAGGAACCAACTAGGGGGGAGGCCATCTTAGACTGGGTGTTGTGTAATGAGAGAGGATTAATTAGCAATCTCATTGTGCGAGGCCCCTTGGGGAAGAGTGACCATAATATGGTGGAATTCTGCATTAGGATGGAGAATGAAACAGTAAATTCAGAGACCATGGTCCAGAACTTAAAGAAGGGTAACTTTGAAGGTATGAGGCGTGAATTGGCTAGGATAGATTGGCGAATGATACTTAGGGGGTTGACTGTGGATGGGCAATGGCAGACATTTAGAGACCGCATGGATGAATTACAACAATTGTACATTCCTGTCTGGCGTAAAAATAAAAAAGGGAAGGTGGCTCAACCGTGGCTATCTAGGGAAATCAGGGATAGTATTAAAGCCAAGGAAGTGGCATACAAATTGGCCAGAAATAGCAGCGAACCTGGGGACTGGGAGAAATTTAGAACTCAGCAGAGGAGGACAAAGGGTTTGATTAGGGCAGGGAAAATGGAGTACGAGAAGAAGCTTGCAGGGAACATTAAGGTGGATTGCAAAAGTTTCTATAGGTATGTAAAGAGAAAAAGGTTAGTAAAGACAAACGTAGGTCCCCTGCAGTCAGAATCAGGGGAAGTCATAACGGGGAACAAAGAAATGGCTGACCAATTGAACAAGTACTTTGGTTCGGTATTCACTAAGGAGGATACAAACAACCTTCCGGATATAAAAGGGGTCAGAGGGTCTAGTAAGGAGGGGGAACTGAAGGAAATCTTTATTAGTCGGGAAATTGTGTTGGGGAAATTGATGGGATTGAAGGCCGATAAATCCCCAGGGCCTGATGGACTGCATCCCAGAGTACTTAAGGAGGTGGCCTTGGAAATAGCGGATGCATTGACAGTCATTTTCCAACATTCCATTGACTCTGGATCAGTTCCTATGGAGTGGAGGGTAGCCAATGTAACCCCACTTTTTAAAAAAGGAGGGAGAGAGAAAACAGGAAATTATAGACCGGTCAGCCTGACCTCAGTAGTGGGTAAAATGATGGAATCAATTATTAAGGATGTCATAGCAGTGCATCTGGAAAATGGTGACATGATAGGTCCAAGTCAGCATGGATTTGTGAAAGGGAAATCATGCTTGACAAACCTTCTGGAATTTTTTGAGGCTGTTTCCAGTAGAGTGAACAAGGGAGAACAGTTGATGTGGTGTATTTGGACTTTCAGAAGGCTTTCAACAAGGTCCCACACAAGAGATTAATGTGCAAAGTTAAAGCACATGGGATTGAGGGTAGTGTGCTGACGTGGATTGAGAACTGGTTGTCAGACAGGAAGCAAAGAGTAGGAGTAAATGGGTACTTTTCAGAATGGCAGGCAGTGACTAGTGGGGTACCGCAAGGTTCTGTGCTGGGGCCCCAGCTGTTTACATTGTATATTAATGATTTAGACGAGGGGATTAAATCTAAGATCTCCAAATTTGCAGATCACACTAAGCTGGGTGGCAATGTGAGCTGTGAGGAGGATGCTAAGAGGCTGCAGGGTGACTTTGGACAGGTTAGGTGAGTGGGCAAATGCATGGCAGATGCAGTATAATGTATAATGTAGATAAATGTGAGGTTATCCACTTTGGTGGCAAAAACAGGGAGGCAGAATATTATCTGAATGGTGATAGATTAGGAAAAGGGGAGGTGCAACGAGACCTGGGTGTCATGGTACATCAGTCATTGAAAATTGACATGCAGGTACAGCAGGCGGTGAAGAAGGCAAATGGCATGTTGGCCTTCATAGCAAGAGGATTTGAGTATAGGAGCAGGGAGGTCTTACTGCAGTTGTACAGGGCCTTGGTGAGGCCACACCTTGAATATTGTGTTCAGTTTTGGTCCGCTATTCTGAGGAAAGACATTCTTGTTATTGAGGGAGTGCAGCGAAGGTTCACCAGACTGATTCCCGGGATGGCAGGACTGACATATGAAGAAAGATTGGATCGACTAGGCTTATATTCACTGGAATTTAGAAGATTAAGAAGGGATCTCATAGAAACATACAAAATTCTGACGGGACTGGACTGGTTAGATGCAGGAAGAATGTTCCCATTGTTGGGGAAGTCCAGAATCAGGGGTCACAGTCTAAGGATAAGGGGTAAGCCATTTAGGACCGAGATGAGGAGAAACGTCTTCACTCAGACAATTGTGAACCTGTGGAATTCTCTACCACAGAAAGTTGTTGAGGCCTGTTCGTTAGATATATTCAAAAGGGAGTTAGATGTGGCCCTTACAGCTGAAGGGATCACAGGGTATGGAGAGAAAGTGTACTGAAGTTGCATGATCAGCCATGATCATATTGAATGGTGATGCAGGCTCGAAAGGCCGAATGGCCTACTCCTGCACCTATTTTCTATGTTTCTATGAGCTGCTGCGGTAACAATTTTGTAGTGGCATATGCTCCCCGTGCCCTCTGTTGTGGTGTTGGGGGGGTGGGTTGCTGCCATGGGTTCATCTGGAAGCTCCTCCTCATCCTCCTCCCCTTCATTTTCCTCTTCTTCCTTCTCCGTCTCCTGCAATCTCTCCCCAGGTGATCCCACAGTCCCCTGTGGCAATTCCAAATCCCAGATGATTGCTAAATTATGCAACATGTAGCACACCACTGTGAACTGAGCAACCTGGTATTGCAGCCTGCCTCCCGAGTGGTCCAAGCATCGAAAGCACTGCTTCAGCACTCTAATTGTCTTTTCGATATTACATGTGGCTCTTACTATATCGTTGTTCGGCTTCTGTCTGAGGGTTTCGCAGGGGGGGTCAAGAGCCAGATGGTGAGGCCGTACCTTTTGTCCCCCAGCATCCAGCATTTACCTTGTGGCTCAGACTTGATGCTCCCTGGAAAGTTGGCATTCACTGCCATTATGCGCTGTGTATGGTCATATACGAGCTGCATGTTGAGGGAGTGAAATCCTTACGGTTTCGCTACACCTCCGCCTCCTGTAATGGTGCTCACAGGGCAATGTGGGTACAGTCAACAGCACCTTGCACCTTGGGGAAGCCGGCAATGCGTGCAAATCCCAAAGCCCTGTCACTCTGTGCCTCCCTGGTCATTGGGAAGTTTATAAATTCCATCCAACATGCATACAGTGCTTCGGTTATCTGTCGAATACACCTATGAGTAGCATACTGAGAAATAGAGCATGTGTCCCCAGCGGATGCCTGAAAAGAGTCACATGCGTAAAAGGAAAGTACTGCAGTTACCTTCATCTCGACAGAGAGTGCAGTAATGTTGGTGGTACTGGGCTGCAGGTCTGCCTTAGTGAGCTGGCAAATCTCATTGATCACCTCTTTTTGGAAGCGCAGCCTTCGAACGCACTGTCGATCGGTCAGGTCCAAGTATGAACGCTTCACCCTGAAAATCCTTTGCGGGTAAGGCCTCCTCCTCCTCCTCATCAGTCTGCGACCTCCTCTATTACCCTGATAACTCTGCTCAATAAACCTTCTCACATCTGGATCTTCCATTCGAACGGTAGTCAGCAAAACAGGCTGAGATAGTACAGGCCCCATTCTTTTTAAATCTCCAGAATATTTTTCAATGAAAAAAAATATCTGAAATGCCTTTGATCTTAATAAGTTACTCAGTAGCAATAAAAATACCTTTTCCACTATAAATCGCACTGTAAAGTCATTGTTCACCTCAGAAATACAGAGGTGCTGCTTTAGCTGACTGTTCCCGATTAAAAATGGCGGCTCCGAGCACTCCGCGCAATTACCATCGCGTAAAACCACCTTTTCTAGGACGGTATGCAGCTCCGGTGGCATGTCAGCGGTATGCGCTGAAAATCGGACTTTTTGGGCGGTATGCAGGCGGTCCTGCATGGCGGACGGTGTGCCGTGATGAATATTCCGCCGAGCGGTATGTCGCCGGTATGTGGGTGTTTTTTCACCAAAATCGCATTTTTGGGCGGTAAGCGGGCGGTATGCGGGCGGTAGGGGGCGGTATGTCCATGAATTTCAGGCCCAATACCTTTACAGCAAGAGGCTCATCACCTCAACGTACCAAAAGCCAGCGCCATGATTCGAAGGAAGGCAAATAACCAACTCCACCAAGAAGCCCATTAGCACAAGGTCATATAAGTTGTGGAAGTATTGCTAACAGTCAGCACATAGATTATAATCTATCCAATAGACTGTCTGATGATATTAACTTGTCATCTATCGAAGGAGTTAATCCTAATTTACTTTTACCAATTTACTGTAGTCTCAAGCACTGATCGCAACTACAGTTTGAGAATCAGTGATCCAGTTAATGCTGAATTACGGTGATCTACCTTTACAGCGTCTATTATACATTTTGTTAGGTAACGCTATTTATTATTTGTTATTGAAATTGCCAGATGACTCTGTCTATAACTATTTATATTTACTAATTATGTATATACTAATATTTAAATTTGAGTAGTAATTATGATTTTGATTTTGAAGTTTGTGCATGACTATGGGTTAGACTTCCACTTTTGTGCAGATCGGCCAAAAATGGGCATTATTTCCAGCATGGGCGGCAAAAATGGGTTTTGAGATCACCGGAATATCGCTCATTTTCAAAACCCTAAGGGCTAGACTTTCCACTAGGTTTTGGACGATATATGGGCCATAGATGGGCGATGTGAAGTGGAAAGTCTAGCCCCAATTTTCCATTTTTGAAAATGGGTGTTACCGCGAGCGATGTGAAATGGACGTCAGCGTTAAATTTTTTTGACCTTCTGCCGTAAAGTGTCACCAACCATAGCAACGGCATAGCAACGCTCGTTTCCCGCATTTCAGGAGGTCAGGGGTCATCATTACATGCGCATAAGAGGAGACAGAGAGAGGGGGAGCAGAGAGGGACTGAACATGCGTGTGGGTGTGGTGTGTGCTTCTTTGGCTGTTGTGGGAGGCACAAGGGAGATTCGCCAGCAGCAAAAAGCCTACTAAGCACAAAGATGGCAGTTGGCACTGAGTTTTTGTGGAAAAAATAATATTTAACATGAAAGGAATGGAGGAGATGACCCAGCATGCTGTGGAGACTGAGGACGCTGGTGAAAGCAATGAGCTGGGAGAGGAACAATTGGGAGAACGCAAAAGAGCAAGGCGGTTCTCGGATGAAGCAAATACCACCCTCATGCAGGAGATCGAGTCACGCTGGGATCAATTGACCCAGGGAAGGTGTGGGACGCCCACCCCAAAGGCCTACCAGAAAATATGGGCCGTGATAGTCGAGGTGGTCTCATTGACGACCAATGAGGTGCGCGAGGGCAACCAATGCCGCCAGAGTAAGTATTACATTTCTTTACATGTACTTATATATTTATATAATTGGAATTGTAAGTGTAATAAGTGATTAAAATCAGATGTGATGTCTGGGAAGGTTGTACTTAAAGCCCGCGGTCACGGTGTATGTCTTTAGATGAAGAATGATCATTTTCATTATAATCATGATTACGTCTGTCGGTTATGTGTTGTATCAGTCTCTGTGACAGTACCTAGCAATGATATCACGCAATGATCTCATGCCATGTCGTGCTATTGTTACTTTTTACAGAGAAGCTTTCGAGGAATAGGGCTGAGCAGAGGCGAACGGGTGAGGGGTCACCAGTCATCATCGACCTCACCGACATCGAGGAGTGGGTGCTGGCACTACTGGGGACCCACCCCCGGTCGGCCACGCAAGCAACAGCAGAGCCTGATGTGCTGTCACGAGAGTAAAATATACACCATTGCCTGATGTAAAGGCAATAGATGCTAAACCCACTCATATCCGACCAATATTATATGATAGATGAATCATAAAATTCTTCTCTTAAATAATGATGTCCTCATGAGAATCATTACAATGCAGAATTTGGTGATGGTCATGAAATGTGATGCCTGTGATGACCTTGATAGCGGTGTTGTAATGTTTTGTCGTGCATATGCTGTGTGTAGAGTGGGACTCACCTTGTAACCCAAGCACCCCCTTCTCCTCTAATAACCTCATTTATGTTTTGCAGCTCAGCCAGCAGCGCGGCCCCGTACAAGAACACAGAGCCCAGAAGCTGGGGGCACGGGTATGGACTTGGCGAACTTTCCTCCATCTGGTGCTGAGAAGCACCGAATCTCGCCCGTGCTGGGTCCCTTCTCAACGGATGACAGTGCCGACTTCGAGGAGCCTGCATCCTCAACCTTCATAATCCAGTTGACACCGATGACATCTAATGCTCCTGTGGCCATTCCCACATCCACCGTGGAGGTACCGGGCCAAGGCACCTTGCCACAGGGGACCCCAGGTGTCTCCAGGACGGCGCCGACTAAGCGTAGGTTGGTTCGATGCAGCAGGTTTGCTCCACGAGCGGCAGATCTGAGCGGGGACATCGTGCACTTGTCCAGGAGGAGTGTTGACATAGGTCAGCAGATCCAACAGACATGGGGGGGGGGGACATATCCCTCCAGTTGGCCAGCATGTCCGCCACCATGACGGAGTACGTGCCGCAGATGGCGGAGGCCCTGAAGCTGATAGCCAGTAACACTGGTGGCAGAGGTCTCCCAGTGATCCCGGAGCGCGGCACTGCACCACAAGGTGCCCGCCTTGGGACCATCCTTTCCTGTATCCGTCCAAGCAGCGTTCTGCCGTCATCCCCCCACCCCCAATGAAGCAGCGCCTGAGGAGCTCCTCGGCCAGGCGGCTTAGAGTCAGGAGGGGAAAGGGAAGCGGTAGAGCTGGGGCGGAGAAGCGGTGGGGCGGGGAAGGAAAGTGAGGTGCATGGCCGCAAGTGTTGTCTTGGGCATATTTTTATGTTGTTGGTGCTATTTTGATGGGAGGGTCGGGGGAAGAGGCAAGGGAGCTACCTTGCTGGTTTGCATTTGTGTTCTGTGTTGCTGGAAATGGTGACCAATCGAATGATGTAAGTGTGATAAATTTGTTGTGGGGTGGGGTGGGGTGTTTTTTAGTTATAATTATGATTTCACACAAATGGTTGGATTAAGCATTCTTACCTCGACTTGCCCGACACCACCTGCCTTCGGAGACTGCGCTTCCACAAAGAGGTTATCACTGATGTATGTCAGCTGATAAGGGCAGATCTGCAGCCTGCCAGCACCATCATTACTGCACTGTCCGTCGAGGTCAAAGTCACCGCGGCACTGTCATTCTACGCCTCGGGTTCTTTTCAGGCCACAGCTGGCGACATTTGCGGACTTGCTCAGCATGCACACATCGCTGCATTAGACAGGTAACTGAAGCCCTGTATGCATGCAGGAGGGACTTGATCAGCTTCCCTATGACCAGGGAGGTACAGAGTGAGAGGGCTCTAGGATTCTCCAGAATTGCAAACTTCCCCAAGGTGCAGGGAGCAATAGACTGTACGCACATAACAATGCGGGCACCTTTTCAGGATGCTGAGGTTTTCAGGAACCGCAAGGGATTCCACTCCCTGAATGTCCAGCTGGCTGTCAACCACCAACAAATTATACTGGCATTGAATGCTCAATTTCTGGGCAGCATCCATGATGCGCATATCCTGCATGAGAGCACTGCATCTGACTTGTTTAACAATGAGCCACAAGGTCAATGCTGGATGCTTGGTGACAAAGGATATGGCCTCGCCACCTGGCTGATGACCCCTCTGCGTGACACCCACACCGAGGACGAGAGGCGATACAACGAGAGCCACAGAGCAACTCGCAATATCGTGCAGAAAACCATTGGCGTGCTGAAGCAGCACTTCAGATGCCTGGACCACTCAGGAGGCGAGCTCCAATATCACCCTGAGCAGGTAGCTCAATTCATGGTGGTCTGCTCCATGCTACACAACTTGGCTATCAGGAGGGGACATGAATTGCCTGATGAGTTTGACAGTCCACCTCACCAGAGAAAGAAAGAGGAGGACAAGGAGGCGGACGCTGACATCGGGCCAGACAATCAGGCTGACGCTGAAGTCATGCCCCTGCTCCCCTGTAGACCGCATGAATGGGCCCATGGTGGCATGATAGCTGCAAGAGCCTTACATCAGGAGCTCATCAATGATCGCTTTGCCTGAGTTATTTACAAGGCTGACACACTGCTGGGTCTGCAGGTCATACATCAATGGTGGACATCACCTTGGTAACAGTTAAATTTTAAGTTGATTGAAGTTAAATGTGATTATACCCTTTGATGTTAAGGAATCACCAGCGTGTAAAGGTGCAGCTATCTTAGCCAATGTGCTGCAAGATTTGGTTAAATAAAAAACATTTAAACCGAACATTAGTCTGAAATCATTAGTATTTCTGTACAAACCAATCCTCTCCCCCCCCCCCCCCCCCACAGCTTCTCCTCCCCACCTCTACCCCTTCTCCTTCTGACTCCAAGTCGCCTGGCCGAGGAGATCCTCAGGCGATGCTTCATTGGGAGGGGGGCGGCAGGGTGGATTGCCAAAGCGCTGCTTGGATGGATATGGGAGAGGATGGTCCCGAGGTGGGAGTGTGCTCCGAGCCATAAGGAAGATGTTGCTGCTGGCTCTCACATGTGGTTGGCAATGGGGGTGCGTCACCTTTGGGTGCAGTGCGGCGCTCCGAACCAATGGGAACCCTCTGCCAACAGTGTTCCTGGCTAACAGCTCCAGGGCCTCCTCCATCCCTTCTGTTGAAGAGCGTTTCTATAGAGCAAAGGCACCTGTGGTATAATGTTAGAATTAAATATATGTGTGTGTAAAATGGTGGCAGGATATATATAAAGATGGCTGCCAGTGATTCAGCAAAGCACTAAGGGAGTGTAGCTAGCAGAATTGACCACATTCCTAGTTACTGATAACTGTCATTCCTCACACAGGAATACACACAAAAGACAAACTCAGCAGATGTCTTTAATCAACAGACCTCCAGGCTCCAGATAAGATGTCCCGGTAGAATGATAGAACAATAGTACTCCTGTAACAGGATTAAAATAATAAAACTACACAGACAGCACTCAAGGACAGTAAGATAAGGGGGGCCTGGACAATGTCACAAGACCATGAGTAACCCTTAGTAACACACGAAGCGATCACGCGGCCACCTGATGTTTAGAGACCAATTCTATTGGCCTAATTGAATCTATATGTAATCTATAATCAATGTGATTGGATATGTCCAGCCGAAATGGGCTGAAGTAGCTGTAGTAAACTGTTGTAAAACATATAAATATCCATGAAATCTCCTGTTCGGTGGAGAGAAGTGCTTGGATGAACCAGTGGCTTCATCTCCCCGCCGGCGTAATAAACCATTTTGATGTATGGAACCGATCCAGAGTGACGAGTGATTCTTCCAGAAAACATTCGCGCTAACAAATGGCGTAGTCGGCGGGATATTGCAGAGGCCGTTGGGGACACCCCTGGAGAGACCGGGTGAATATAAGTCTGTGTAAAAATAGCAGGGTGCTGGAGGTGAACGCACAGGTTGATCGACACAGGTGGATGGTCCAGTATCTCACACACCTAGCCTGAGCCTGAATTAAGAGGACTTAGTCCCACGTGACGGCCAGGATCAAGTAGGCGTAGAGAACGCCCCTGAGACCATAGGATCGTGAGACCAAGCAACACCTCCTGGAAGGGAATTGGCAGTTGATCCCAGGGGGAAGGGACCAGGTGGTGTCTGGAGGCCGATGCAATATCCAACCTGCGAGAAGGGTCGGACCATCAGGCAAAACGGTGGTAGGTAGTCGTTAAGGAGGCGTAGGGCACTGCGGAAATTGCTTAAAGGTGCTTTAAGAATTGACTAAGTTTGTGTAATAACAGACTTGTGACCTGACAGTAGCTAGAGACAGTCTACTACAAGTTGCGCTGGGCAAAAGCGGACCTCTGAGAGTAAGATTCCTAACGAGCTAATCATACCAAATATGGGCAATGTAACAACAAAACTCAAGTGGGGGCCAGAAGGGTCCCTTACCCACCACTTGGCGGAGAAACAGAAAAAGATGATCGCCCGAATGATTACATCAGGCTGGAGACCCCACGACTCGCTGGAAGAACAGTGAGTGGTGGAAACAGGAGAAGAAAGATAAAGACGAAAAAGCCTTGATCCTGATCCTCCGGGCCCATATAATACTGACAGGAAAAGTAAACCAATATATAAAAAATAAAAGGGAGCAGGTAAATGTCATGTCTGGACGGACTGTCTTGCCTACCCTAACAAAGGGGGTGGAGCACCACCTAGTGAGGAAGACATTGACTGGGGACTCCCAGACGAAGGGATGGATGGGTATGATCGGGACGAAGGTGGTGCCCTGCCCCCTCCATATGCCCCGACGTACCCAGCCAAAGCAGCCCCAAAAAAACTAGAGTACATACCAGGGACCCCAGCGCGACGCCCTGGACAAGGAAGACTGGGACGAGCCGCTCGATCCCCGCAAGTAAAAATGACATACATATCCCTATCTCCCGAGGATACAAAGCAGCTGCTGGACAAATTACCCGTCCTGGTACCCCGGAGTAGCAATGCAGTTTTCTGGCAAAAAATCAAAGAAATGCGCATTTGCCACCAACTCCACAGCCGGGACATAGTGGGATTAGTTAGGACCAAGATGCCTGAAAACTACTGGGCGGGTTACCCGCAGCTTATAGGGACGGGGTTTGGTGTGAGGACCTGTCCACTGACCAGCAACAGCAGGAAATAGCAGCATTTAAAGTAGAAGTTACAACAGCCTTAGGGCAGGTCCCCATGAATTGGAATTCGATAGTAG